>NW_009258383.1:6673630-6778578 GCF_000687185.1 Egretta garzetta
CACAAGAAGGACATGGAAGTGTTGGAGCGGGTCCAGAGGAGGGCTGCAAAAATGATCCGAGGGCTGGAGCACCTCTGCTATGAGGACAGGCTGAGGGAGTTGGGGAGAGAGAAGGAGAAGAGAAGAGAAGGCTGCGGGGAGACCTGATTACGGCCTTTTGGTACCTAAAGGGGGCCTATAGGAAAGATGGGGAAAATCTTTTTAGTAGGGCCAGCTGTGACAAGACAAGGGGTAATGGTTTCAAACTAAACCAGGGTAGGTTTAGACTAGATAGAAGGAAGAAATTCTTTACAATGAGGGTGGTGAAACACTGGAACATGTTGCCCAGAGAGGTAGTGGAGGCCCCATCCCTGGAAGCATTCAAGGCCAGGTTGGATGGGGCTCTGAGCAACCTGATCTAGTTAGCGGTGTCCCTGCTCATGGCAGGGGGGGTGGACTAGATGACCTCTAGGGGTCCCTTCCAACCGAAAACATTCTGTGATTCTATGATTCTATGAATTTTTATTTTACCAAAAATGGGGTTCATCTCAGCTGTCTAAAATGTTAGTTGTTTCATATAGCCCTGTACATATGACTTTTGACTATCTGCCATTTTGTCTATTCATACTGTATCAGGGCAAATTCTTTTCATGATAAAGTACAAATGAAGAAAAAAATAGGAGCAGAATTAAAATAGACTCACCAAGAAAGATATTTGGTGTGGCAGGAGTTTAATTTCTATTGGCAAATGTAGAAAAGGCTCCTCTCTTTGAATTTCCTTCAGACCTCCAGACTTTATTTGCAGTCTTATTCGGGGAATCACGGTAGAGTTCTGGTTTTCTTATACCTGAGAAAAAGATTTTTTGAAATCACCACTACTTCAAAATCTTTTTTTTGCATAAGGTTTGACTCATTTAAAGAATTACCAATAACTAATTGTCCTGGTTTCAGCTGGGATAGAGCTAATTTTCTTCCTAGTAGCTGGCATAGTGCTGTGTTTTGGATTTAGTATGAGAATAATGTTTATAACACACTGATGTTTTAGTTGTTAAGTAGTGCTTACACCAGTCAAGGACTTTTCAGCTTCCCCTGCCATGCCAGGTGCACAAGAAGCTGGGAGGGGGCACAGCCAGGACAGCTGACCCCAACTGGCCACAGGGCTATTCCAGACCATAGGATGTCATGCTCAGCATATGAACTGGGGGGAGTTGGCCGGGGGGCAGTGATCGCTGCTCAGGGACAGGCTGGACATTGGTTGGCGGGTGGTGAGTGGTTGCATCATTTGTTTTTTCTCTGCATCACTTGTTTTTCCTAGGTTTTGTTCCTCTTTTTTTTCTTGTTGTTGTTTTCCTTTTAGCTACAAATTAGTATTATTATTATTATTGGGGTTGTTATTATTTTATAGTTTATATCAATTATTAAACTGTTCTTATCTCAACCCATGAGTTTTCTTACTTTTGCCCTTTGGATTCACTCTGCCATCCCAGTGGGAAGGGAAGAGGGTGAGCAAGTGGCTGTGTGGTGTTCAGTTGCTGGTTGGGGTTAAACCACGACACTAATTAATCTGGTTTGTCTAAATAATCACAGAAAATATATTCATGAGAACGTTGGAGATTGTAAACATGAGGTGTAGACAGTGAAAAAAGTCTCCAGGCAGCCACACTTCATTCAGCTACAGTTCAAGCCCTGTCCTACCTCCTGCCTTCCTTCTCCCTTCTCTGCTCTTAGGCACGTGCAGAGAGCAGGACCATGCTCCCATTCTGCTCTTAGCAAAAGTGCTGTGAGCCTCCACTGGACCCGTGGTGTGCTACAATATCATTACTGAGAGGTATTGAAGCCAGTCATGGGACAATCACTTCACTATAGGGGGAGGTATAGACGGACTAGAGGTAGACTGCCAGCCCTGAAGTAAGGAGTGGTGTAGTCAGCCTAAGCAGGACCAGGCAGCCAGGGGAGGGAGTTGTGGAAGGAAACTACGCTCTCGGCATCACCATGTCTTTCTGACACTTGACAAGCACAGTAATGTTTTAAAGCTGTTGTTAGCTTCTAAAGGTTAGGGAAGGTTTGAGGTTTACCTCACAAAAGAATAAGGTAGCGGAACAAAGTGCTGTAACACTTTTCGTGAGCTAGACCTACACGTCTTTTGACAACACATTCTTCACTGAAAGCTATTTTTTTAATCTTTATAGATATCTTCTGGATTGTGATGGAATATTAACAACATTAAAAGTTGTTCAATAACAAAAATCAGTTTCATTTTAAAATAAAAAGACTATGGCTTCCAAAACTATTTTTCTTAAATCTGTTTTGCTTTTTTAAAAATATTTTTCTCAGTATTTGAAAATTTGGGGGGAGAAAAAGCCATGTAACATATCTCATATTTTTCGCCAAGTCATATTTTAAATCTTATTTCCCCTTTTGTTTTATCTCTTCTGTAGAGTAAATATGCTTCCCATGTCCAGGTAAAAAACCATCTACCCCAAACAAACTTTCCTCTTCACAAGTTTTTTACACCATATTTACAGTTAAACTACACTTTGCATTTTGATGAAATTCTGAGTAATTTACTAGAA
Organism: Egretta garzetta; assembly: GCF_000687185.1. Classification (NCBI taxonomy): domain Eukaryota; kingdom Metazoa; phylum Chordata; class Aves; order Pelecaniformes; family Ardeidae; genus Egretta; species Egretta garzetta. The sequence goes on from NW_009258383.1 coordinate 6,676,183, forward strand.
TTGAATTCTCTCACAGACCTTTTCTACACTGTCTGCCAGACTATACTCCTAATCAAGTTTTATGTTCCTAAGGAGTGGATTTAAACATGTCACATCTCTATTATACACATTCTTTTAACTCTGAATCACTCTGGTCTCAATCTGGGACAGATAGTCCCTCTGAAAGAAGATTAAGAAAGGATATTAACTAGAGATAAAACTGCTGTCTCATGTGCTCCAGCAAAAGAGAAGAAAACTCCTGTGACTACCAACCAGGGAAAGGACTTAGACTTCCAGCTTAATTTCAGAATTACCTAGTACAAAATATGCAATTGAGTTATTACTGGCACTGAATACCTAATCATCAGAAATACTGCAACATATGGCTGTATTCACATACAATACACTGCTGCTTACAATGTGTATTCTGAACATATTCTCTTGTTTAAGTCCTGCCATGCTTTACAAGATCAGAAGTCTCAGCTTTGTAATAGATACTGTTCTTCACCAGCTTTTCACTTCATTCTCAAACCCTTTCGTTTGCTCTGTATTATTACTAGAACAAATATACATATTTTTTCCCAGTGATGACCTTGGTACTACAGGGTACAAAGAAAGAAACCCTATCCAGTCGGCTTTGTAAGTTTTCTGTAATGTGTATGCTATTTTCACTCCAGAGTTTTCACTGAGGTGGCGGTCCCATTCTCTCAGGCACTCTACAAATTCAAAGCAAGTTCCCAGAATTTCTCCAGGATATAGTCTGTACAATTCAGTATTATCCCCTTCAATTCTGCCAGAACTAACTTATTTCTTAGTTGGTTTTGAGTTCAGTGAGCATTTATAGGAGCTCTGTATTTCTGCAAACTGTTTTACCTTCCAGAACATAGAGCCTATTTGTAATTAAGTATAGAAAGTACAATTTTGGCTCTATTGTTTATTAAAAATATTCATGTCAAACTCGACATTTTTAGGCAATAACTAAAATCCAAATATGTTCACAGAACCATACATGATGCCTACCTAACAACAGCAGTGAGGCTCTAACATCTGATGACATAATGGACTGTCAGGATTAATGAGGGTGATTTATGCTTCATTCTTTCTTTGGCTAGATCCTGTAAGGGCTAGATCACGTAGAACTGTACATTTTTTTCTGAGTGATCATTTCAATACGTAAAGGCCTAGCTAAAAATTTTAAAAACAAACTGCTCCTTTCATATTCATTTCAATACACTGCTAAGGTATTTACAGGAATACATGAGTGGAAAGAGCCTTACGAATTATTCTGGTCTCCACCAAAACTACTGATAAATTTTTAAAAAAACCACCTTTCATGGTTCAAAACCTTCTAATTTTTAGCGCAAAATTATCCACAGCTACTTTTCAGCCATTTAAGATCAAGTATTTCAGATGAGCTTTTAACTTTAACAGTAGAAACCTTTTTCTTTCCTTTCCCTGATGCTCTTCCTTATTGATGTTTTTAAAGGGTCCATAACAAAAGCTGGTATTGGAATGCCTAATGCATTGGATCTCAGTTTCTCACCTGCTACATGGACATACAACTTTTCCAGTTCACAGTTATACACAAGGTAGAGGAGTACTGAAGTGCAGGGCTCACGCTCATAAATATGTAGGCTCTCTCATGTGGCCAGATGTGCACTAATCCTATGGTAAGATACAGACTTCACACCCCAGCTATCTTCCCTGTGATCTGATCCACAGATGTATCTCATCCTCTTATATGCCTGTATCCAGGAGAGAGCAGAAAGTTAAGTTTGGGTCCTGTGAATACTCTGAAGTATTTTATATAATTAATGTTTTGAAGCAGAGACTGCAATTCAGGTCTTCCTTGCCCTTCCCCTTGCAGTACACTGGGGCACTTAGTCCATCACTAGCTCAGACTAACTAACAGACACCTATAATCAACTGTTGCCTTCAGCAAAGTTGTTTGGCATTACTGTGTTTTGTTCCATCCCTTTAATTATCCATCCTGGATGATTAAATCTGAATGTATTGGATGGTAAGTGATGGACACTGGTACCACTGGGCTGAGTGATGCATCTACATCTTTAAAGATATATTGAAAGGCAGGGAATTTCCATTTCCCTAAGTATTGTTGATTTCTGTCACACTTTTAATGTCATTTAAAATAATAGCAAGTTAATGAGCTGTTAGGCTTATACAGCGATTTTACAATACTGAGAATCCCTCACAGAAGTATATGGAAAATGATCCACCAGAGCATGACATAACCTTTGGAACAGTTAGAATCTGCTGCATATTTATGATTATTTTCATTTTTATAAGCATTTAGAGAAATTTAAAATAACATGGTAGACAAATAGCTTCCCTGAAACAATTATGTTGTGCTTTCTAAGGGTTTGTTTAAACTTGCTCCAGAGTATCAGTTGACAATATATTTTTTTTAAATATTGTTTCTTTCATGCAGTGCTCTGAATTTTTGGTGTAGGTCTCTGGAATCAAGGTTAATTCTTATTTAACTGACTGTGTAAGGAATAAACATATATAGCTTTTATAATTTCTGTGTGTATGTACATTTCATGTATATGGATAGATATGAGACAAACACTTTTTTTTTTAGTTGAGAAATATCTTCTCTGTCACCATCTTCCATTGATACAATCTATGCAGAAGAACCTTCTTAGTGAGAAGTTTATACTATAAAACAGGTCTGTTTCTCACCTGCTACATAGACATACAACTTACCATTTTATAACTAGTTACCAAAAATAAAGAAAGAGAGAACTACTACCAAGGGTAGGTTCCCCTCCCAAATCACTAGTAGATCTGGTCAAGGAGAAGAGTGCTGTGTTCGTCTTTTGAAAGAAATGCATCCCTAACACAAAGCCTTTGGAGGCTTTTGGATAATGAGGTCTCTGGGACTGAAAAGACATCTCTTCTCCACTAGCAGAAAACATTAGTCTATGCATTTTTATAGAATATGAGTCCAATTTTTTTCATGTGTCCAGTTTCTCAAGTTACACAGTAGCAACAAATCAGAACTTGTTTCTACACTTTCCAGGGATCTTCTTCTTTTGGCCTATTATTGCCTCTTCTATTGTTGACATTGCAGTGATCAGTTGATTAGTTTTGTTTTTTTTTTAATGTGGAAATCTGAGATATAACTTTCTAATTTCATTATTCTCACTGTCCTCTGGCCATCTTTTATTTTGTGTTTTGTCACTTTGAAGGCATCACTATATTTTCTTGCCACTGAAGACAGTCCTGCTTATAATTTCTAACTGCGGAATCAATGGTACATAAGAGCAGATTTACCTTCAGCTTGTTTTTATAACATTTCCCAGTAACTATATGTTAACTAAAGATAAAAAATGTTTAGAGGCAATCTGTGGCCCTATATACACATCAAATACGTAAACTGGTATAGGTGAGCCTTCAGGACTAGTGCTTTTTTTCTTTTCAGTCACATTATTTCATAAATCATAGTATCATAGAATCATTTGGTTGGATAAGACCTTTAAGATCATAAAGTTCAACTGTACCTGTCCACTACTAAACCATGTCTCTAAGCACCTTGTCTACCTGTCTTTTAAATACCTCCAGGGATGGTGACATGACTACTTCCATGGGTAGCCTTTTCCAATGTCTGATGACCCTTTCAGTGAAGAATTGTTTTCTAATATCTAATATAAACCTCCCCTGGTGCAACTTGAGGCTTATCACCTGTTACTTGGGAGAAGAGACCAACACCCACCTCGCTACAACCTCCTTTCAGGCAGTTGTGGAGGGTGATAAGGTCTCCCCTCAGCCTCCTCTTCTCCAGGATAAACAACCCCAGTTCCCTCAAACGCTCCTCATAAGACTTGTGCTTATCCTTTGACACTATAGTTCCTTCTGCATCCAGTAAATGATGGAGATTCTCTTTGGCTCTTCTTTTGTTGTTAATATAATTATAGAAACTTTTTTTTATTATCTTTCACAGAATTGGCCAATTTAAGTTCTAGTTGGGCTTTAGCCCATCTAATTTTCTCTCTGCATGATCTCACGACATCCTTTGTAGTCTTCCTGAGATGCCTGCCCCTTCTTCCAAAGCTCATAGACTTTCCTCTTTTTTCTGAGATCCAGCCAAAGCTCTCTGCTCAGCCAGGCCCATTTTCTTCCCTGTTAGCTAATTTTTTGGCACATGGGGATGGCCTGCTCTTGTGCCTCCAGGATATCCTTCTTAAGGGTGACCAGTCTTCTTGGCCTCCTTTGCTCCTCAGGATTCCCTCCCAATGGACTTTGTTAACCAGTCTTCTGAATGGTCCAAAGTCTGTCCTCTGGAAGCCCAAGGTGGTAGTTCTGCTAACCCCCCTCCTTACTTCTCCAAGAATCAAGAATTCTGTTACTTCATGATTACTGTGCCCCAGGAGTCCTCCAACCACCACATCACGCACAAGGCCTTCTCTGTTCACAAACAATGGATCCAACAGGGCACCTTCCCTAGTTGGTTCACTCACCAGCAGTGTCAGGAAGTTTTCTTCCATTCACTCCAGGAAGCTCCTAGACTTTCCTTTCTGCTGTATTGTACTTCCAGCAGACATCTGGTAAGTTGAAATCCCCCAAAAGAACAAGGGCTAGTGATCGTGAGACTTCTCCCAGCTGCTTGTAGAATATTTCATCTGTCTCTTCTTCCTGGTTGGGTGGTCTATAATGGACTTCCAACATGGTATCTGCCTTGTTGACCTTTCCCCGGATTTTTATCCATAAACACTCAACCCTATCATCACCATCATTTTGCTTAAGGTGATCAAAACACTCTCTAACATACAGGGCTACTCCACCACCTCTCCTTCCTTGCCAATCCTGCCTGAAGTGTTTATAGTCCTCCATGCCAGCACTCCAGTTATGTGAGTTGTCCCACCACATTTCTGCGATGGCAACTATATCACAGTTTTCCCGCTGCACTATGGCTTCCACCTCCTCCTGTTTGTTGGCTATGCTGTGAGAATTGGTGTAGATGCACTTCAGTTGGGCTAATGATCCCACCACTCTTCTAAGGGGAGAATTCTTAATTCCTAAGCGACTAACCACAGTTGTTACTAAACCATCAATAACCTTTGCATCTTTGCTGTCACTTGGATTACTATCTGCCACTTCCTCTGAGGTGGCAGACCAAAGGACCTTGCTAGCATACTGATCCTCACACATTAGCATGCCATCCCCAGGCTTATTTCTAGCAAGCCTGATTTCATCCCCCTCCCCCTTCAAATCTAGCTTAAAGCTCTTTCAGTGAGCCCTGCTAACTTCTTGGCAAGTAACTTTTGCCCCTTGGAGACAGGTGTATCCCATTATTTGCCAGCAGGTGTGCTGTTGTGTAGGCCAATCCAAAAAACCGAGAATTCTACTCCTCACACAAGGCTCGGAGCCAGGTGTTTATTTCCTGACTCTCAGTGGTGCCCAGTGACAGAACAAGGGGCAATGGGCACAAACTGAAGCATAATAGGTTTCAGTTGAATGCGAGGAAAAACGTCTTCACTTTGAGGGTGACTCAGCACTGGAACAGGCTGCCCAGGGGGGGTGTGGATTCTCCTTCTCTGGGGATATTCAAAGCCCGCCTGGACGATGTCCTGTGTAACATGCTCTGGGTGAACCTGCTTTAGCAGGAGGGTTGGACTGGATGATCTCCCAAGGTCACTTCCAACCCTTGCCATTCTGTGATTCTGTGTGATTCTGTGATTCCTATTCCTTCTGACATTGCTCCCTGTAATAGGAATGATAGAGGAGAACACTACTTGTGTACTTGATCCCTTCACCATTTGTTCCAAGGCCCTGAACTCCTTCTTAAGTTCCCTCAGACTTCTTGTTGAGTTTTCATCACTGCCTTCTTGGAAAACTAATAATGGATAATAATCCACAGGCCTTGCCAGTGTTGCAAGTTTTCTTTCCACATCTTTAACCTGGGCCCTAGGTAGGCAGCAGACTTCTCTATGAAATGGGTCCAACCTGTACACTGGCCCTTCTCGTCCCTTCATAAGGGAGTTCCCTGTGACAATAACCAGTCTTTTCTTCTTTACAGAAGCAGTTTTGATGGAGGACTTAGGCTGTCTTAACCTTGGGAACACTTCTAAGCTATGAGAACCGTCACCCTCATTAAGGTTCGATTCCACTTGCAGAGCTTCATATCTATTATGCAACGGAACCTGGGAGGTTGAGGTTTTTACAGGGGAGACACACCTGCTGCACTAGGTAGGAAATTGCTGCCATTTACCCTTGTGTCCTAAATTTCCTGTTCAAGTGGGTGGAATTTCAGTCTTTCTAAATCTAAAGTAACTTTCCTTATAGTCTGTGTGAGTTCATTTCTAGCTGCATATTTCATTGACATGCCAGAAGGATGGGATGTTATCCAAAGAGACCTGGACAAGCTGGAGAGGTGGGCCTGTGTGAACCTCATGAGGTTCAACAAGGCCAAGTGAAAGGTCCTGCACCTGGGTCAAGGCAACCCCCAGTATCAATACAGGTTGGGGGATGAAGGCATTGAGAGCAGGCCTGCGGAGAAACACTTAGGGGCACTGATGGATGAAAAGCTAGACATGAGCCAATAATGTGAGCTTGCAGCCCAGAAGGCCAACTGTATCCTGGACTGCATCAAAAGAAGCGTGGCCATCAGGTAGAAGGAGATGATTCTGCCCGTCTACTCTGCTCTGGTGAGACCTCACCTGGAGTACTGCATCCAGCTCTGGAACCCTCAGCACAAGAAGGACATGGAACTGTTGGAGTGGGTCCAGAGGAAGACTACAAAATGATTCAAGGGCTGGAGTACCTCTCCTACAAGGACAGGCTGTGAGAGTTAGGGTTGTTCAGCCCGGAGAAGAGAAGGCTGCAGGGAGACCTTAACTGCAGCCTTTTTGTAGTTAAAGGGGGCCTGTAGGAAAGATGGGGACAATCTTTACAGCAAGGCCTGCTGTGACTGGACAAGGGGTAATGGTTTTAAACTAAAGGAGGGTAGATTTAGACTGGATGTAAGGAAGAAATTCTTTACAATGAGGGTGGTGAAACACTGGAAGGGGTTGCCCAGAGAGGTAGTGGAGGCCGCATCCCTAGAAACATTCAAGGCCAGGTTGGATGGGCTCTGAGCAACCTGATCTAGTTAGCGGTATCCCTGCTCACTGCAGTGTGGTTGGACTAGATGACTTCTAAAGGTCCCTTCCAACCCAAAGCAGTCTATGGTTCTAGGATTCTTTGATTGTTGTGAGACAGTAGGCTGCTGAGGAAGTAGAATTTGCCTATAGATTTAATTGTATCATTGTTAATGCACTCAACAAGTTTTCCACAGAGGAAAGTTGAAATGCAATCTCCGTTTTCTTCATGCTGATTTTCTGGCTGAATCATAATCAAAACCATCAGTAGTAGTGTGCTGTTGTTCTTCTGATACACTTGCATCCAACATGCATTCAGGTTGTCAAGACAAGGCAGTGACCACTTGCTGTGTGGCCTGAGGTTTACAACAAAGTCTAGGCAGATTGAGATTTCTGCCATTTATATTATACCGAAGGAGAATTAGCTTATACGTATTGTACAGCACCCCAGTCTTCAACTTCCAAGAATCACATATATTGCATTACCTGACAAAAATACAAAGTGAAAGAACACTGAAGTATACAGAAAATCCAAACTTTAAGAACTTAATTTCAGGTCTTTAATATAATCTTACTTTTATTATTGTTTTGTGTGATGTAAAGAATTAAATTGCACAAAATTCATAAAACATTTTCAGAAAGAAAATAGTTTTAATAGTATTTTTTAAAATGAGAAAATTCTCATAAATTCTCTTTTTGTGATTCAGAAAATGTGACTATTTTCCTACTATTTTAATAGAATGTTTGTTTTAATGAATATATTCATGACATAAATCTTGGTGTTAATACATTTTAAATGTTGATATGTCTTGGTTAAAAAAAATCCCAAATTATGAAACAATTTTCAATTAAAAAGTGACAAAATATATAGAATACTAATATTATGAATACATTAAGTTCTTGTAAATGATACCTGAGAAGGGGTATTATAGAGTTATACGTCCAATTCATTCAAGACAACATATAAACTAAGGAACAAAGGTGTAAGGCTCCACACATTAGTGCACAGTCCTCTTCCTTCTTGACATCCTTTTATGTCTTCATTTCCTTGACAGTATTAGCAGCATGAAAGCTTCTGAACAGTACATGTTACTGTCTGTCCTGCAAATTTACTGAATGGTGAAGTGCATCATCATTATGTCATCTAGAAAAGCTGATTTTCATTGTAAGCTGGTGTTATTACCTTCTCCTTTAAGCACTACAGTCAAAACTAAAGGAATTGTATAGAAATGTGTATTTTTCCCACTGAATTAAAAACTTCAGACTAAATATTTCAAAGGTACTTAACCAACAGTTAAAATCACTTGAGAATTTGCCAAACAGAAGACAAAACTCAGTGAGACTTAAAATCATTAGGATGCTTTGGAAAAACTTAGTCCAAATTAATAAGAGATATTTTTTAGTAAAAATAAACACCCAATCCTGGAATCTAGAAAAAAATGCAGTTTACCAGTACAATAGATATCTCATCCATTTCACTAAGTCTCTATTAAACTACCTTTGAAAGAGGTAAGTATGTTTATATTAATTGAACTTTTTCTTTCCAAAATCAGAGCTCAAGTTTACTGGAAGATGTTCTATATAGAGAGATGCTCTATATTCTATATTCTATATTCTTTTATTTGTATAATTTGATTCTTTGCTGCCTATGTAAAGACAACAATTACTTAAAGTTTATTTAAACTGTTATTCAGAAAATTAGAAAGATGATTTTTTTTCAAAATCAGAATCTGGACATACTTGCAGCAATATTATTTAAACAGTAAAATGCCTTTTTCCAAAATAATGGCTGAAATGGTTTGCCATCTGAGCTGTGATATATGTTGCTCTCTCGAAACGGAGATCTCCTTCCATTAAATGGGAGGCAAATATTTCCTTTTGAAGAACTGAGCCTTAATATTCTGAATGTTTATCATAAACTTTTGAGAAAAGCGGCTATAATAGTCATGTTGAGTTAACAATTCATCTTCTACACATAACTGAGATTTTTCTTCACTAGAAGCTACTTACAGAATACTTTTTACACTGAACAGCATATTTGGAATAAACACAAAAGCAAATATTTTGTAGCTAGAAATACCTAAAAGCTATGATTGATGAAATGAAAATAAAATTTTCAAATTTCTCAGAAGAGGCACTAGAACATGATATGAAGAGCCTGAACCCTTCAGGTGCCAATGGGACAGTATAATCCTTTTAACATGTTCTTTTAACAACTTTGGAAGAAGCAGCTGAAAAGGATTACACATTTATAGAGAAACACCTCTATATGTAAATGTTGACATAGCTGTTCTTGTACTGTCAGGGAGATGCTGCATCATTTGTCACTTGACAGTTCATTGCAGAAGGAAGGTGGAACATGAATTTATTTGTTAAGAGAGAGTCTGTTGGGGTGTGCTGGTAGCTAGAGAAAGAGCTTTATTTGTTGAAGTGAAATATAATAGAGTGGTCACTTATACAGGTAAAAAAATATTTTCCAAGAGTCATTTCCCATAGGTGTAGGTGCAGTTGTTTCCATTCATACTGAGCAGTGTGAATGATCAGTTCAAAGGACAAGAATTAAAATATGTTCTTTGGGTTTTTTCCTCTGTGCTGTTTGATTAGAAAAGACATTCGCATCCTTCTGAGCTGCCACTCAGCAGCACATAAAGAATGTTACAGCTTGTCTAAGTGTCAGTTAGGGATAATTACAACCTCAGTGACCTGCATTGCCACTAAAACACTTAGCAGACTTTATTCTGTCATTACAACATGGAGACTGGGTGCATAGTCCTGATCCTAGGGACGCTGTTATAAATCAGGAGACACTGCACTGAAGCAAGCCGTTACATCCTCACGAATATGATGTAAGGCAGGAAAGGAAATCAGATTCTTTGCTTATATGTTGGCTCTGTTTTTTTTGTATTCTACTTTTGAGGCTATCCAAATACAATGATAACTGGAGATAAATCAGTAAATGGATGTAATGGGATTCCATTGTTTTTGTGCCAGACAGTGAGAGAAAAATAACAGAAGATAATCCTGTGGGAAATACTTGTAATTTCCAAGCATAAGAACTTTAAACAAGTACCTCTGCTTCTGTGATCCAAAGTTGTCCTCAGTTCTGGTTTGTGCTTAAACTTTTAGCAGTGCCATAGTGCACTCGTCCTGTTGTTCCGTGGCCTCGGGACCCAGGACTTTCTATAAAAGCAACTACCTACATTTTCACTTAGTTTGGGTCCTGTACATCCGTGAAAGATTTCAGTACCCAGTTCAGATATCTAGGATCAAAAATGTGTCCTAGTTTCATTCTTTATTCTCTGCAAGTCTGTCATAGATTTCTAATTCTCTCTTCCAGTCCTATTACCAATGCCTCATGGTTTCAAATTTTCTATGCATCAGGCAGTCCTTTCTCCAAATCAGTGAGCAACCATGTTTGCTGCCATTCTTAATTTTAGGCAGTTCATTTGGTATTTCTCTGCTTGAAACAGAGGATTTTTTTTCACTATAAATTAAACCAAGTGAATTTCCCAGCAGGTACGGTATAGTTCCTGTGAACACTAGCTGCCTGCTGTTATTAGCCTGCCCATCACATTAACCACTGCATTTTTTCCTGTATGCATTTCAGACAGGCATAACTTCATTAACTGGAAGTATAATGCACAGATTATTTTACAGGAGCAGTTTGGGCTTCCTTTGCCATTTAACATACATATTTGTGAAAATTGCTCTTGTATTGCTAAAAAATAAATAAAATAAAATGCTGGACATTACCAGATTCACCTAGTCTTTTATATGTATTTGCATCTTCCTCCACCAGCACTTACTATTATGTTTTGCAAACCAGTAGGCAAGGAACTTGATTCACACAGTTGAGGCATATAAGCATGCAGGTATCTCTGGCAAATGGCTCTGAGCATTTTCACACTTCCATTGATTTCACTTTTCTGCAAGCCCAAGATCTGGATAATGAAAAAGCCCCACAACTAGAAGACACCATACAGGGCTGCCAAACATTCATTGTATAATATTATCTAGCTTTAGAATTAGAAATAGAGCAGTGCACGCTAATAGCTAAAGGCAACGAACTGGACACCATCCGTTCTTGAATCTTTTATATGTCTCTCTTGGTTTTGGTTATGTCATTTTAAGATTTGATTGCCTGGTTTCCTGCCATTTGGGAGCCTTTCGGTGCTCAGCTTTATATTTCTGTGACCTCATTTTCACACATTGTAACTGACTTCCCACTGACTTTGATCTGAGTTACAGGCCATTAGTACCACAGAAAATCAGGAACCAGGCATTTAGAAATGCGCACTGCGAGCAACGTTTCTGAAGTCAGTGGACATTCAGCTATTAAACTTTCTGAGTTCCTGCAAAAGTTTCTTTGGGTAAAAGAAGGATGTGGTCTACCTCATATGAATATTACACAGATTAAATAACATTGTAGGCGCTTAGATGATTATAAGGACTCCGTTATGTCTATCATAGCTATTATTCCCATATAGTAACAACAAAGTGATTTAAAACTGATTTATAAAACCTTCCCTTGCAAAGTGAAGCAGACAGCCAGTTCAAGTGCCCTTCAGACTCATGATCATAGCTTGCTGCTCAACATTTTCAGCATCAAAGTCACAGTTTAGCCTTCTTATAAAACTAATTATATTTATGAGTACAAGGTGAAAATGAGATTTTTTTTCCTAGGTAAACTAGAAAAAACTAGGCCACTCCTTGATGTTGAATTGGCAACCTGGACAGTTGTGTATGTGACAGAAACATGAAAGAAAATAAAGCCAGGCATGCCTGCTGTTAAAACAGTCTGGCTATGGTTTTCTAAAGTTAGGCAGCCAGGATTCATATTAAATCTGCATTTTAAGCCCAAGGTTTCTGGTTCTCTTCCTAATTCTGACATTGAACTGTTCTGTGGCTACACACCCAGCTTTCTGCACCTCTGTTTCAGCTCCATAACTGATCGCAGGAGTTAGTCACTAAAATGTAACTCACTACATTTGAAAACACTTTTGGGATATTTCAGTGAAAGTCACCTAAGAAAGACATAAAATTCCTATTAAGTGTCACACACATTTTCTACATGATACTAAGCTGAAACTAAAATTTTGACTCAGACTTCAGTCAGAGCTTCAAATTTGCCTACAGAAATATTGTAGGAGGAGGGGCACAGTTAGGTGTTAGATGACAAGTTCAGAAAAGCAACTGAAGAGAAAAAATACTTTTAAAATTGTCTTTTTAATGTTATCTTTCTGGTTGGCAGTAATTATAGTGATCTTCCTTAATTCCTCTCCTTCCATGACCTCTTTCCCACTTTTTCACTTTAAGTCACCTCTACTAAATAAAATCAATATGCAATATGAATTTCAGCTTACATTAATATATGAGAAGATGTGGTTTTGCCATTGAGTAGAGCTGAACAAAGTCCCTGAACATGGTGAACAGTGTCTGCCACATTCAACCACATTTTACAGCCTCTCAGTTAAAGACATATAACCCTGTTCTAACTGTATTTGTATACTTTCTATAGAATTTACAGAACATAATGTACCTCCCTGAACAAGCATGCTGAAGAAAAAGACTAAATACTATCCTGGATGAATACAGTTGATAGGGAAAAAAAAAATTCTATCATCTCAGTGAAAGCAGGATCCTTTTCTTCCCAAAATTAAAGTATTCTTACAATTTGACAAGTTAATTGCAATGACATGCACACTGACTGCATACACTTGAACTAGAAGATGCAAGTTTTCCTAAAAGTAGTGGGCAGCTGGCAGGTGAAGTCACGGAAAAAAGGTAACCATACAGATTTCCTTCAGAGGAAGGGTACATTGGACATTAAAAAAAGGCTCTGACTAAATAAAAGCTTTTATGAGAACTTATCATAGGAACCTTGTAAAGAGCAGACAGTTATTGAGTAAAGAGGGACTGGCCCTGCCCAGGCTGGAATTCCAAGAGTTGACACTTACTATTTCTTAGACGGTTTTGTTTATTATTTTATCAGGTTGTAAATAATCTCTTTTAAGAGTGCTCAGACAGATTTAGCATACCTGAGTACATAGCAACTGATTTGGATAAAGAAACAAATCTGATGTTAATTTTAAACTTAAACTGAATCTGTTTTTTCAGTCATCACTGCTTAAATGATTTTAAAATATATTTTCCTTATAATTTATTCCTTCACCTGCTGGTTTTGCATAGCATCAAGCAAAATACTAAGGTAAATAATACTTCTTTGTAGTTTCCAGCCCTTTTAACACCAGAAAGGAGAAATAAGGCTGATATTTATATAGGAATTTCTAGAGATCTCAGTCTGATGAATAAGCTCTTATGATAATGATTGCTAACACTTAAAAACCAAGACATACACAAACAAAAGAGTTAAGAACCCTCAACAACAAAAGGGAAGTGCTCATTAGGGAAGCCATTATAAAATGGTTTGTCTGGGATTGTCGTAGTTCCCAGCTGCACCCTTTAAAAAGCTAGTTATCTTTCATTCTCTCCCTACTTTACAAGGCATGCTGTCTGAGGTCTCTGTAAATAGGCAGCCCTTCACTGGATGCAAATTAACAGGTTATAGCTAGTGTCAGGGAAGCTTGTATAGTTAAGTACTGCTTCATACGAAACGGCTACTTTTCTAGGTGCTGAAATGAGGGCATCAAGAATTAAATTAAGGTTTTACACAGAATGCAATAGCAGAGAAGACGATGAAGAAAAAACCTGAAAACAAGACCAGTGCTGTAAATAGTGCACACTTAAGATCCAAAATGGTTACCAGAAGTGCTGCAGAACTTTTAATAAGTATAGATTTAGCTGTCTTGTTAAACCAAAGATATTAAAAGTATTGTTTCTAACTTGAACAGTTTCAAAAAGCATATACAGTTTACTAGCTTGGGAACATAGGATTTTGGCTCAAACCTCAATACAACTTTATCTGATCTACTTAGTTCTTTTTACTTTGTTATTGGATGCCACAACAAATTCAGATTAAGCACAGTTTCAAAACCCCATAATACTGAGAAGAATGATTGTCTGTGATTATTCTCAAAGAATAAGCTTGACTCATCCTTGCAGTATCTAGACATTTCTTTTGAGGTCTTCTACGGTAAGTTCACCGTACATGTCAACCTGAGCACAAAAAAATTGAGAGAAAATAAGTTTATAAAATGGCTACAATTTAATGTAAAAATTTCAGTAACTTACTGGTCTCAGACTATCCCTTAAGACAGCTGTTTTAAAAGCAGACACTTTACAAATAACATCTTATAAAAGTGAATTGTAGAGAGACATAGAGAATGAAAACAAATAGCTGTATTAATTGAAACTGGAAGTGTGAGCTTTAACTTATGAAAAAGATATCCTTCTATGATAAGGTCACCTGCCCAGTGGATGAAGGGAAGATGAATGATCTAGTTTTTCTGGATTTCAGTAAGGTTTTTGATGCTGTCCCTCACAGCACCCTTCTGGACATGTTGTCCAGCTGTGGGATGAGTGGGTTCATGGTGCTCTGGATGAAGAACTGGCTGAAGGGCAGAGCTCAAAGGGTTGTAGTGAACAGGGCTACATCTGGCTGGCAGCCAGTCACCAACGGTGTTCCTTGGGGTTCAATTCTAGGGCTAGATCTGTCCAATATATTAATCAACAATCTGGATGCAGGAGTTGAATGCACCATTAGCAAGTTTTCTGATGATACCAAACTGGGAGGTACTGTTGACTCTCTTGAGGGACAAGACACCTTGCAGAGGGTTCTCGTTAGATTGGAGCACTGCACTATGCCTAATGGAATTAGAATCACAGAATCATAGAATGGTTTGGGTTGGAAGGGACCCCTAGAGGTCATCTAGTCCAACCCCCCCTGCAGTGAGCAGGGACACCGCTAACTAGATCAGGTTGCTCAGAGCCCCATCCAACCTGGTCTTGAATGTTTCCAGGGATGGGGCCTCCACTACCTCTCTGGGCAACCCCTTCCAGTGTTTCACCACCCTCATTGTAAAGAATTTCTTCCTTCTATCTAGTCTAAACCTACCCTGGTTTAGTTTAAAACCATTACCCCTTGTCCTGTCACAGCTGGCCCTACTAAAAAGATTTTCCCCATCTTTCCTATAGGCCCCCTTTAGGTACTGAAAGGCCGTAATCAGGTCTCCCCGCAACCTTCTTTTCTCCAGGCTGAACAACCCCAAAATTAAATTTAACAAGTCCAAATGCCTGATTCTGCACCTAGGATGAAGTAATGACAGGCACAAGTATAAATTGGGAGAGGAGTGTCTGGAGAGCAGTCCTGCAGAAAAGGGTCTGGGGGTGCTGGTCGACAGGAAGTTCAGTATGAGTCAGTGAGCCCTGGCAACCTAGAAGGCAAACTGCATCCTGGCATGCATCAAACACAGTGTAACCTACTGGTCAAAAGAGGTGATTATCCTGCTGTATTTGGTGTTCATGCAGCCTCACCTTGAGTACTGTGGGCAGTTCTGAGCCTCGCAATTTAAGAAGGATGTTCAGGTCCTTGAATGCGTCCAGAGGAGGGCAATAAAGCTGGTGAAAGGGCTGGAAGGAATGTCCTGTGAGGGGTGGCTAAGGACTTTGGGTTTGTCTAGTTTGAAGAGAAGGAGGCTGAGGGGCGACCTCATTGCTCTCTATAGCTTCCTGAGGAGAGGAAGCAGAGAGGGAGGTGCTGTTCTCTTCTCCCTGGTATTCAGTGACAGGATGCATGGGAATGGTTCAAATCTGCACCAGGGGAGGTTCAGACTTGACATTAGGAAGCATTTCTTTACTGAGAGGGTGGTCAAACACTGGAACAGGCTTCCTAGAGAGGGGGTCGATGCCCCAAGCCTGTCAGTGTTTAAGAGGCATTTGGACAATGCCCTTAATAACTTGCTTGAACTTGGTCAGCCCTGAAGCGGTCAGACAGTTGGACTAGATGATTGTTGTAGGTCCCTTCCAACTGAAATATTCTGTTCTATTGTTGTGGTTTAACCCCAGCCGGCAACTAAGCACCACACAGCTGCTCGATTACTCCCCCATGATGGGATCGGGGAGAGAATCAGAAGAGCAAAAGTGAGAAAACTTGGGAGGTTGAGATAAAGACAGTTTAATAGGTAAAGCAAAAGCCATGTGCCCAAGATAGCAAACCAAGGAATTTGTTCACTACTTCCCATGGGCAGGCAGGTGTTCAGCCATCCCCAGAAAAGCAGGGCTCCATCACACATAACGGTTACTTGGGAAGACAAATGCCATTGCTCAAAACGTCCCCCAGTTCCTTCTTCTTCCCCCAGCTTTATAGGCTCAGTGTGATGTCATACAGTGTGGGACACCCTTTTGGCCAGTTGGGGTCAGTTGTCCCAGCTACGTCCCCTCCCAGCTTCTTGTGCGCCTGGCAGAGCGTGGGAAGCTGAAAGAGTCCTTGACTAGCCTAAGTGCTACTTAGCAACAACTAAACCATCAGTGTGTTATCAACATTCTTCTCATACTAAACCCAAAATACGGCACTATACACGCTACTAGGAAGAAAATGAACTCTATCCCAGTTGAAACTAGGACGTGTATTCTAGACAAATTTTCCTGAAATGCTAGCAATATTTTAGAGTTAGCATCTGGGTAAATAATTTTAAACATTGGCTAAATACTTTCAAACTCATTAGCTATTTGAAGAAATTAATCATTTAGTTGGCTGTACTTTGCTTATAACATTAAGTTGCTGCAGATGGTAAGTCACATTGAATCTGATGGGCATAAGAATAGTGGAACATTATGCAGCATAGTATGAAATAAAGCTGAGTTTGGTCGAGACAAAGATCATAAGTACTTTAAAATTTTAATCTCTTTGATTGACTCTTAGTGTGTGGGGTCTTCTGAGAATTTTGTCAGTTAACACCCTGGCAAACCAAAATGGGATACACTGAAGTCTAGAGAAAGAGACTAGTTAGAAAGAGGTTGGTTCAGCCATGCAAATCCTCTGAATTTAAGAAGACTGACCTTAGCAAAGCCGATAATCAAGGACACAACTGCAATGGAGTGAGAGAGAAATTAGAAGGGTAAAAATGGATTTTGAAGAAAAAAAATGGAAGAGTTTTAAAACCAATACCCAGAAGCCATGCAAATACATTTGGAAAAAGACGACTGCAATAGAACCAACAGATCTTTTAAATCCCCACAAAGAAATGAGGGAAGATAAGAATACTGCTGAGAAGTTAAATGACTTTTTTTGCATTAATTTTCACTCAAGAATATTGGGAAGATTACTATGAAAGCTGCTGTTTTCTGATATGTAACAAAATGATGCTACTAAAGCCCTACATGCTACAAAAAGTTTCCTGTAACTTCACACATTACAAATAAGATGTATGCAACCTCAAACTGCAACCCCCCACATATTTCCCTATAAGTATCCACTATTCCATAGAAACAAAGGAGAAAAAAGCAGTGCCTCATATATGTAAAGAAATGGAACTGGAGATTACTAATTTTTTGGCCTATTTTTAGAAGTTTTTCTGAAGGTCATTAAAAATATAACAAGAAGTGAAAAATTTCACCATATCAAAGTTCCTAGATTGTTAGAACTTGAAAAGAAAAAGAAAAGCTTCATAAATCAGGATTCTTTGCATATGCTAAAATGGTTAATAAAACAAAAAAAATAAACCAACATAATTTCTTTCCACTTTTAGAATTTCTGATTCCTCAGGAAAGGAAGCCAGTTTCCTATAGGTACGGGACAAGGCAGGATCAAAAAGTACCTAACAGAAAAAAAAGTCTGGGATAGTACAGGCAACTTTCATTATGGAAAAATATATAAAATGATTGACTGAATATCTTCTCATGGATTCACTTATTCTTATTACTGAGCTGAAAGGGAGGGCAATGAAACTGAAATCTGAAAAGTGAAAAAAAAATTCTGTTGCTCAGCTAGAAGGAGGATCATGAAGAATTTCAGAGGTGAAAAAATAAACTAGATGAATGAGGATCACAACAGCAAAATTTATGACTGCTGATCATGCTGGAAAGAACTACCTGAAAAATGCAGTGCACAATGCAGCTTTCTAAATTAACCATATCTAAATTAACCAATGGAACACTAACCATCTTACAGGTTTCTTAGCAGAGGTCATTGTTAGTGTGCTGCTGCAATCCTAAAAAATAATGTTACATTGCAATATGTTACAACAACTTGAAAGATGGTGGAATGGACAACACCTTTATTTAAATCAATAGCATTTTACAAGACTCTATCCATAACAAAAGTGTACTTCAAAAGAGGATGTGACAAGCATGATGAAAACAAAATAAAATATCAGTTCTAAAGATTGGAAAGATTGGAAGAGTTGCATTCAAAAGGAGATGAATAGCAGAAAGTATCAACATAAAATAACAAATAGGTTTAGATGTGTATGTCATAAATAATAATGTTAAATGGAAAACCTGTTTTTTCTGATATAATCCAAGAAAAAAGACACTCAGTTTCTAAGTGAAAGAGTCTGACTTTGAAAATGTAAATGCTTCTTCATATACTATGAGCAAAACTATAAAATGTTTTGCCAACAAAAATCAGTAACTCAAAAAAAAACCCCAAACCCAAAACAAGAACTGTGTGCTAATCAAAACCACTTAATGTTGTTAGTAATTTTTAAAGGTATATAGTTTTAACTCAGACTGTAATTCTTAGACATCAATGAGAATGGTAGGCTTCAGATTATTCTACCTCAGAACTATTTTAAATTTCTCTCAAGTATCAAGCCAGCCACATTCGGAGATGTATATGACCTTTCATGGTCATTCCTGCATTCTGGTGTTTCATTGTAGCATATAAATAAAACCCGATGGACAGGAAAATCAGAAAGAGGAGATAGAAAATACAATGGTAATATATTTATATTGAACAGTAGTATCTTTCATTTTAATGAAGGAAAGCTAGTTCCTGTTTTACAGACTACCATGAAAGTTAGGGTCTTTTGTCATGAAGAATAGAGGACTTGAAGTGTAACAAGTAAGTATGGGTGCAACGTTGAAGCTTATTATGTTTATAAGGAAAAAAAATCAATTTTAATTAGTTGATATTTAATTGTGATACACTTTTTATGGTACATTTTTAATATGTTAATGCTATTTTCATAGCATTCAAACACACACATATTTGAAAATAAGCATTCAAGTATTAAATCCTAATCCAAACCTACTTAACCTTCACAGCCATCCTCCCATTCTATAAGCAAAATAGTCTTTGCATCCAAAGATACATCTTTGCATGTGACCATACCTACCAAAAGGAACTTTTCTTTCCAGTTAAGACCTTTGAAAGTACAAATTCATGCTTCCACTTTCTAAGACTTTAGTTTAGTTTAGTTAATATCTGAAAAGCCAATCTGAGATCCATGCTTTTTTGAAAATTAGTCCTGTAAGGGACTCATAGCTTCTGAACTGTATGAGTTTTGCAGTTAGTTTTGTACTGTAATTAAGAATCTCACATCTTCTTTAAGATCAGTTCACTCACATCTGCATGGATTGCTAAAAACTCCACACACCCAAAAAAATCCTCTGCAGATCTGAGAATTGTAAGGCTTAACTCTAAGTATGCAGCAGTATTTTCTTCAAAAAATGCAAAACTGAATTAATTTAAATTATTTTTTTCTGTTTCACTGGTTATTAATCTAAGTTTTGATAATAAAACAGGTCAGTCTTACTGAGATACATAGTGAAGAACTACTTGCACTTTGTGCACCTAAAGTTTGCACACTGTAGGTGTACAAATAAAACACGTGCAATGAAACAGGAATTACAAGTCTGGTCAAGACCTTATTGCAGACATTTTCGTTTGGGTCAAAAAGCACCATTGCTCTGCCTGCACAACACATTTTCTAAATATTGAAGCAAATATGCTGCTCTCATCACTTAAGGAATTCCTCAAGCATGGAGGGCAAAAAAGGTTTTTTTTATCAGGGTCTGCAAATCACATACTGTGGTGTGAAGCGGAACTATGGCCTCTTACCTAAAGAACTGGACTCAGAAGCCATTAAAAGTATAATCTGAAGGTTTATCTCTAATCCTCACTTTAAAGTTTTCAATATAAACATTCTGTTTAGTGTACAGAAGATTACAGAGTCTTCTCCACTAGCATAGAAATGCACATGCTTACACCCAACAGCCCTCTGTTTTGTTGTTAAGAGGGAAATATGAATAGTTAAGTATTTGCTGTGATTTAGCTAATGTCCTTTTACCATATAAAATGCAATCCAATTCATTGTGTAAAGGAAAGAGACGCAAATGATTTGGTACTAAGCTTTTTTCTTCATTTCATGTTGCTAAAGCTGTCTCTGGAGAAATAAAGAGGTTTTTCTCTTATTTCTCATAATGGGAATCTAATGGGAACTTTAATTAGTATCATGAATTTTTCCCTTACTTTCTAGATTTTAAAGTCTTCATTCAGTATTTATCAGTCACGATTTTCTATTGTATCTCTGTCATGTTATTTCTTTAAAATAATTTGCACAGTACTGTCTTATTTTAGATTTTGGTTAACCCATTTTTTTGCCATTACTGGAATCAAAGCAATGAAGAACCATCAGATTCTTATTATTAGCTAAGTCAGTCAGTTATTGAGTGGAATATTTTCTCAGTTAGAACTGTGTGTAAAGATGCTAGTAGAGAGGTTTTGCCTATTCAACATATACCTGAAATGGCCATTGAAAGAGAGACTATTCCTGCTCCTTTGAGTTATTTCTTGATTTTTTTTTCTTCCAAAATAGCTATGTTTTAAAGAATGGTTTTAACTTCTTCCCTGCATCTGTTTCTATAGCACCCTGCCTTTCTTTTGAGATTAGAATAAAAAATTTTTACCAGAAAACAAAAGACCATGACCTTTCTGATGCAGACCCTGGCCAAGTTAACTTCTTGACATTTATAAAATCCATATTTGATGGGCCTAGTCCTGTAGATACCGCACACTTTTCTGACAGTCTGGAATATCTTTTCATTTGTCCTGGGAAATATGAACCACACCCAGTATTTCCATGTTATGTGCTGTGAATTTCACGATGTCTTTGTAAATATTGTACTACACATCAAAGACCTTATTTTCCCAGAAGATGCTTTTATTCATTATGCTTTTTTGTTTGTTTGTTTGTTTGTTTGTTTTTATTATTATCTTCCTGGCACAGGTTGTCACTAAGAAACTTAGGTATGGAAACTCTGCAAGTGTGTCTGTGTGTTAATGAATAGGATTCAAATAGACCATGACTCCGACCATGGTTCCTAGCTCTGATATTGGCTTTCTGAAAGATCTTAATTCATGTCCTCTGCTCCCCTAGCTGCAAAATGAGGGCAAGCATATTGATTTCTTATGCTGAGCACTTGAGATTTACTTAAGAAAAATCACCATTCAAAAGGTGCTTGATGATGATGATGTTAAACTCTATATGAACAGCACCAGCATATTGGGGATCATGTACTGACAAATAAATTCTATATTTTTGTTGTTACTTTTCTGGAATATATATTTCATAGTCACTACAAAATGAGAAAACGTTACTAGTAAGTCCATGAAAAACAGTACAGGGAAGCAGATTTTCCAGTGTTTTACTGTGATTTTAGAGACGCTGTGTATTATTTTCCCCAGGGAGGCTAGCAAATAAAAAATAAACTGAAGTTGGCAATTAGAGAAATTTTGCTGATACTTGTTCAGCTTATTAAGCATTTAATTTTGTGTATAAAGTGAGAAATCATTAGCACTTTTATCATCCTGAACGTCAAAAGAAAAGAACTTCTGGAAAGGAAGCTGTACAACTGTCTTTAAAAGATTTGTTCTTCCTGTGTTTTCCTGAAATGTTTATATAGCCTGACTAAACCTGTAGTTTGACTTCCTAATAAGACTACCAATTGGTGAGAGCAATTGCACGGCTGGTTTAAATAAAACCCAAGTTGTTCCTCACTGTTCACTTGGCAACAAGGCTCCTGTTTCTATTTCAAAGGTTGGACTGCCTGCTCTAAAAGGTTTTCTGGTAAAACTGTGCTTAATGGAAGAGCAGAGAGGACCAAATCAGCTGGCATCCTCCAGCAAGGAGGACTCGCACTTGCCAAATGACGCTGCCCACCTCACTGCTGCCTTGGCCTCTCGAGAGACTTAATTTGCCTTCCTACACACAACAGTCTGGTCTGATCTGAGCACCATGGGACTGGGGTAGCTGCCTTCACGTCAAGGTGGAAGTGTAGGCTGTCAGCCCAATTATGCACAAGTCATATAGACCACTTAGTTGCAAAACAATAATCAGGAGACCAACTTTGTTTTTAAAGCATACTAAAACCTTCAAATCAAAGTCAAAACACTTTAAAAATGTTAAGTTTTAATAGATCTGTTGAGGGTTTGAATTGATATTATAGTTAAGCCCCTTCAAGTAGATATATGTTTTAAGAATGTAAGAAAGATGGTCTAAAGACTGGCTTTTCTTCTGCTGCTAAAAGGTGTTTTATCATTTCAACTGCAGAAAGGAGCAAACTTGTTGTTAAGTGTGTGCATTTCTCACCATTACTCTGCAACTCCCAAAGTCACACAGCAAATCAGTTGTTCAGATAGAAATAGCTCCCATGTCTCCTGATGCAGAGTCTGGTGTACTATCCTAAAAACCCACAAAACTTCTGTTAATAAGGTGTCTACAGCAGTTTATTCCTTCAGGTGGGAAGTTTGAACCTAGTCCAAGCAACTAATACTCTGAAGTTACTAAATCTGACTCTGCATGGGTCAGTTCTGTTAAAGTGTAACTTTTGCTAGTCAGTGGAGTAAATGAAAGGCAAATTGGATGAGCTGCCATTTCCAAAATATACTAAACTTAGCTTACTTTGCAGCAATCGGTTAAAAGTGTTATCATAGCTAACACTAACACTTTTAGATATGTCAGCAAAAAGGAAAACGAGTTCAGGTCTTCACAGCTGTTTTGAGAAAGTAAATATTAACAAAATACGGTTGTCTTAGTGAAGCTGAGTTTTTTCACCGTCTACCTTCTCACTCTGTGTAGGGCCCTTCTTACCAAAGCTGCCATGGAGGCATCTCCAGTAAGCACACGATTCATTTTAACGGGGAAAAATGAACAACGCTAAAAGCTTTTCCTTCAGGTATTTCCCTCCGTTGTTTAGAAGCCACAGCTCACTAATGATTTCCTGCTGTGGCTGCGCTCAGGGCCACTGCAAATTCATGCCAGGAGCTCCAATTTGTAGCTTCAGCAGTTTGTGACAGGCGCAGTTTTGGTGGTCACATAAAAATGTATTTACACTTGATAGCCACACATGAATTCCGGCTTGCCATTGGGACAACACTTAAAAGCATTGCTGGCACTAGGAGGAAGGAACTCTATAACATTATATATACGGATGGTGAAACTGTGACAAAACCACCTTCCTCGTTTCCCCTAATGAGTTTTCTGGTTTATTAGTCAAAGTTTCAGCCTACACAGGTCTCCTTGTAAGACTATTCCACCACTGAATAAATAAATTTATTTATTTTCTCTCGATTGTCTTTTTTTTTATTAAACAGCTATATTTATGTACTCATATTATATACATTCACCCTTAGTGCACCTGTAATTCTGTGCGGGAGGTTTTCCTTAATTTATGTGCAGCATATCATAACTTTCTGTGAACAAGTGGCCTGTAACAGTGCAAAAAGTCATTCACAGATCTCAGAAGTCATTGTATGGACTCTTATTGATTTCAGAGAATTTTACATGGGTTAGGCCCTAGAGATGTTGATCCTCCTCTCGCAGAAATCAGCAGCAAGACTGATGTGTGACAGAGTCAAGCCAAGAAGCAGATTATTTTGCTGTTCCACAGCCCAATGCCTTTGTGGACAAAAATTGATTAATATATTTTTTTGTTTTTCATACTACATTACAATCTCATATCTAATCTGTGGTCCATCCAATCTCTAAATCTCTTCCAGCACACCTGCCTACCAGAAATCTCTCTTGTATTGACTATCTATGTGTTTGGATTAGCTTCCCATGGATATATTATACTGAATTTGTCCAAGCTAAATTTTATTTTCCTTTTATTCCCTACTCTAAATCCTTCTTGGCATTTGTCTTCCTTCATTGCTGCTCACAGCCTTTCACAAGGATCAGGAGGACTATACTGTGGTATTGCTTTATAGAGTATTCAACTAAGATCACAACCAATTATTATACAAGAAAGTATTTTAATTTATTAGCCTTTAGGAACAATTTTTAGGCTTTTGTGTGCTTTATGATGTTCCATAATTCACTGACTTTTAACATTTCCCTCCTGAAGGAATCCGGTCTACTCGACAGGAAGCTTTAATTGGAGAAGAAGAATCTGCAGTGCTAAAAAAGCTGGTTCTAATAGGAGTCAGATTTTACAATGAGAAGGTTGAAATGTTGCAGGGAGAAAGCTGCTCATTACCAGAAAAGTGTCTGAATCCCAAAGGGTACGTATTTCACTGAAAAAATGAATGTTGTCAGGGAAGAAAACTCATAATTTATTAGCTACTAATTGCAAATTAACAGCTAATAGTAGTTTTTCTTTGAAAGAATTTGCGGGAATATAGAAAAACATATTTACTTTCCATAATGTTACTAAACTAAGAAACTTTTAGGCCACAGATAAAATTATTATAATTCAAAAATGTTAATTTATTATCATTCAAAATGTTTAATTTTATGCACTGTTATGCATGTGTGTAACTTCAAAAGCATTGAATAAAACCACTGACTTCCCTGGCACTAGTGTTGTTGTATGAGGTTCAGAGACAATGCAATATTTTCCACGATTGTCAGCCTTAGATTTCTATTTGAACACCTGAAATTTCTACTCGGATACCCGAAGCCTGAATCTGATTTCACTTATTTTGTCTAATTTAAACATAACTTGCCATGTAATCTAAATATTCATTATAGCAACATGAACTCCTGCTGTATTGATTGCAGAGTAATATAATATCTTCAGAACATCTATTTAAAGAGAAGTGGCATGTAATTTTTTTCAAGTCTTATTTTTAGTGCTTGCTAGAAAATATTAGCATTATCAGGTGTACTGGACTAATGGTACTATCTTGTCCCTCCCAGAAGCCACAAGTCTTCCAGAGAGATTTTTTAATGTCTCCCACGTTTTTAACTAGATCAACTTAGTCAAGAGTCTTCATTTCCCTCCATTACACCAAAGAATCTTTTTAGTTCAATTGTAAAGAATAAAATGCAATTCCTATTACTGAGAATAGTTAGTGCAGCAGGACAGAAGACATAAGAGTCTTCATTGCCTGCATGTTATCTGACCTTCCCTCTCATTCTAGCTCATTTGGTTTATCACTTGCTTTTTCTCCTGCACCTCAGAAGAACAGCATCTTTGAGGCTGGAGCTGTCATTCACTATGGGCAGTGTCTAGCACACTGGGGTCCTCATTTATTTAAGGCCTCTTGGCACTTCAACAAATAAACAGCACATGCAAGGGCTGCAATTTCAAAGTAGCTGCATGAAGGTGCAGGTCTCAAGAGATGAGGCAAGCACTGGAGTCCTGAACAGGGAGGAAGAACATTTTTATGCATCCACAGAGCATTTCTCAGAACTTAAGGAAAACAAGGACAGAAACAGGGGAGCCTCTGTACCAAAAAATTTAGAAGCAGATGAAATGAAAAATGTTAAAAGGCCCCTACTAATGGTACTTCGTGTAAACGCTGGCATTAAAAGGCTCAATATCAGAGAATTCTGTTCCCTCCATAAGGGGGTACAAGGAGGAATCAACTGTAGCAAGTCTTGGTGAATTATTATGTTGCCTACCTATATTTCCATATTGTTTTAGCTATGGTCTGTCTACTTTCTGAATGTATTAGTGAATAGTACAGTGACCATGCCTATTAAAGGAAAACAACAAAATCAACCAAAAAAGCTACCCCACCTAACAACCAATCACTCCACCTCTCCCCAGAAAAGGCAAAACTACAACAACAAAAAGTATTCTTTGGGAATGGATTGTCCTGAGTTTACAAGGCAGGAACTAGATTTGTAGCTGCCAAGATGAGGTTAGGAGGCCATTCCAGGTATTATCTTCTATTTTTCCCTGAGACAAAACCTTCCCGTTCCCTGCATGATTCCATGAGTGGAATTTTTGAAAGGTTTGCATCATCCTACTCTACTTCACACCACAATTTCCATATGTGTCCCAGCAAGCCTGCAGAAGACCAGGATGAAGGATGCTGGCAAACATGTTTTCTTCACAGTATCAACAGCCAATTCAAATGGATGCTTGTGCTGCCAGTAGCATGTGCTAGTACAAAAAGAGTGCATTTACTAATAAAAAAAAACCCCTATCATAAGACTGTTATTATTTAATAATAAAGAATATTTTGTTCTGGATAGTCTGGTAATTCCTCTACAAACATGCTCTTTTCCATTTTCTCTATGGACAAGAAGGTATTTTCTCTCCCAGAGATTTTGGGGGCTTTTAACTCCTATCAAGCACCACTTCCAATTTACCTACTGTGGATATTTTGTCATACTTCATTCCTACTCTGAAGTAAAAGAGAAATTTAACTACACAGATGGACTGGTTAAATTAGGAACCATTCATCATTTGTCATTCACATTTATTCTCAGGGCTGAGTAAATTGAATTATTATTAGAACAGGCATTCCAGGTAGATTTGCACAATGCTTACATACAAGGGGATTTTTTTTAATGGATGGAAGGTCTGTTCTTGTATTTACACTTCTCCCCTCTCAGGGCACTAAGACCTAAAATCCTCTGTTTCTAATGGTATAAATCCATAACACCTTGTGATGCACTGGGACTGCTACAAAATTTTGTCAGCATAAATCCCATAAAAAAAATCTAAAGAAAGCTGTTAATCTCATTTGGAAGGAAGGTATATGCTCATTTTTAGCAATTTTTCTATGTTTATCAAGTCCCAGACATGAACATTTTTCAAGATTCACCCAAAGCTAGAATTTTCCACCCTCTTCCTGCAATGGAAACAAGAAAAGGGGAAAAATTTATGTTGGTTTCTGTTTAAGAGGAGCTCTTTAAAATACATAGAAGATAATTCTTACTGTTTTCTCTAAGCTCTCTGAAATCTTTTACTTCACATGACTCTATTCTCCTTCTTTACTGAACAACAAGCCTTTTCTCAGTGTTTCATTGTATTGTAAGTTGCTGTTGGCTCTTTTCACATGCTCTTATCCTTATATTGTGCATAAGCTGCCTTCTGCAGAACAGTGGGTACAAAAGGGAACAACAGATCTGGAAAGACAGTTAATTGTGCCTGGAACAGATCAGTTAATTCTGACTGAATAGCAAAAGATCTGGTAAGTCTTGCACTTTAAATAGATGGCTTTGCAAGATGTTTACTGGGTAAGTATCTATCTAGACAGTCTCTGCCCTTTTTATATATGAAAATCCTTAGTTTTTACTATAACACAAGCAAAGAGAAATTGATAAAAATATTTAAATAGTAATATGACAACTAATAATTCTAAAAGAAGAAATATGTGATGGACAAATAGAAAAACATTATTTTGAAATTTCTGTTTACTTTGTGGAGTATTATGAAATAGCCACTGAAAATTAGATTCTTGCTTCTTTAGCCTGTTATTACAGACTAAAGAGTTATGCATTTTATCTTAATCTGTTTTGCCATTCTTGGGTTTTTAATTTTTGTCAGTAATAAAAGCATTAATTTCATATTCGAGTCTCATTATTCCAGGTTTTCAAACATAGAATTTCTGTTTCAAAATATATATTATAAAAGTACAGGGTAAAACAACAATTAAGGTGTTAATTTATGTACATATGTAAAATGTTTGCTATGTTTTCTATAGGTTTCTGTGGATTATGCTTCAATCTCAGATACATTACATTTAAAATACCCTTTAAGCTACTTCTAAATCACTCTTAACAACCTTATATTGAATCTGGATTCCTGATAGTTGTTAGTGTAGATATACTTTTCCAAAACACCAGCTGAGTGATGCTGTATCACAGTTGTTATTTTATGAATGTGAAAACACAGCTTTGGGCATGGATTCAAGGCATTCAGTTGCGCAATTAGACATTGGATGGTGTGTGACACATTCCAAACACAAAGAGTTAGCCATACAATTTCTAAGTATCTGCAGGAAAGAAAGATTTAGGAGATGGAAAGAACATCTAAAAGTGAGAGTGGACTAAATAAGTGTTGTATGGAAATACTTGACCGGAAAAAATTACTATGATTAGTGCAGGAAGCACTCTCCTTTACAACCGTTCCCTCTGGCAAGTTTGCAAAGTCAGGTATAGTCTTAAAGTTAACTGTACCACTGAGGAATAGATCTAGGAGAAAGTATTATTCCTACGTTCTTATGAATCACAGTTGTTTGGGGGTTTTTTTTCATTGTTTTATCTTGTCCACAGGAAGGAATAACTTATTTCCCATTTTCTGTGGAATGCTTTTCTTTTTTCTCCATTGTACTCCAAGATACTTACTGTCAAGCCATGTCTCTTTTTGGTCTCCAACTATCCCATTTGCACTGGAAATTATGGAATGAATTGTCCCAACTGCTTGAAAAAAATCTCTGAACAGAGGACTGAAGTACAGTTCTTAATTTCTGTATATATACAGTTCTATAATTTCAGCCATGCAAAGGCTGAAGTAAGAAAAATGGTATTGTGAAAATAAAAAAAAAATAATTATTCAACTTGGTTTGAACTGAGTTGGCACAGATGTAACAAGACACAAATAAGGAAAGTGTAATCAGAATTTCAAGCATTTCAATCAGGACCATATATACTGCCCTTTGTCTTGCTTCTTTTTCCTAAAACCTGCTGGAGATGAGCTATTCATGCAAATTGTAGTTGATGTATGTACACAGTACTCAGGAGATTTCTGCTGAAAAGGAAGTGAGTGAACTGGGAAGTGGGATCTTTGTAAATTATCTAGTTTCATGGCAATGTCTAGAGTAATTGAACTTTTTGACTGCGAAGGCATTGACTATAGCTATTCAGTAAAACCTCTGATAACCAACCAGAATTGGCAAAAAAAAAAAAAATGGTGAAAAGGATTTTTGAAATATTGATGTTGAAAGTGGGGTAGAGTCCTTTATGGAAAGGCAGGTAGATGATTAACTGAATAAAAGAACTGTCTTGCATAGAGCCCTGTATTTCAGCACTGAGGGAAAAACTGACACATCACATTTGTACAACAAAAGGAAAAGGTTTATCAGCATTTAAATGAATTATATAACCACTATTGTTAATGCTTGGAAAACCTACAGTGGTTAAAGGAAAAATAGTCATAGCATAAGGAGCCTAAAAAATGGCCAAGTTCAGTGAGATAAAGCATTCAGAGAAAATGAAAAAGCAGTAGAAGGTTGTTCAAACAATAAGACAGCTCTCTTTCTTCTGGTTATAGATGTGTACAAAGTATACCAAGATTTGTATGTATTATTTGTGAGGTTTTAGTATTATTTACAATTGAAATATTGCTGCAAATATTTAGACTCTCGTTATATATAATACCCTACAGAAAATGGTGTTGAATTCACCATAAGTTGCACACAGAAAAGCATGATATTTACTCAGAGAAAGGGAATGTAGCTTCTATTTCTGTGTTTTCTTTAACACATGGGATCTGGGACTTGCAGATCATCTTCTATAATGGCCTACAGCTTACAGCACTTACCTGTTAAGCAGGAGATACAGCTTTTCTTCCTCTGGGACAATAACCATATTGCACACAAAGTTGTCTGTTCATGAGATTACATTCTACTCTCCAGCCACTATTAAATGTAAGATACAAAACACATTCTTTGAGGGAAGGATCAGAATACTCAATCTTCCTATTTGCATGCTCTAAGCACTGCAGTGCAGCCCTCCATCAGGGCTGTTCCTCCCACTCCAGTCAGTACAGAATATGGCTTTTGAACAAGGGCATTTCCTGGGAAGCGACAGGTCTGCATCTGTATTCCCCAGAATAGACAGGTTATATGAAAACAAATCTCTTTCTTTGTTGATGCTTGCTTTTATGTAGAATTATCACCATTTTATCTTCCTTCTTAAAAAAAAAGAAAATCCATCTGTAATTTTTTACACCTCAAACCATCCCTGGCTGCCTGTTTGTGGTGGGTTGACCTTAGCTGGCCACCAGTTTTCCAACAAGCCACTCTTATCACTCTTCCTTCTTGGCAGGACAGCGGGAGAAAATATGATGAAAATCTCATGGGCCGAGATAAAGACAGAGAGGTCACTTAACAATTACCATCACCAGCAAAACAGACTTGACTTGGGCAAAATAATTTAATTTATTGCCAATTAATTGTAATAGAGTAGGATAGTAAGAAATAAGAACAAAAACTAAACCCACCTCCCTCTCAGCCCTCCCTTCATCCCAGGTTCAACTTCACTTCCAATTTCTCTACCTCCTCCCCAGAATGGTGCAGGGGGATGGGGAATGGGGATTATAATCAGTTCATACCACCTTGTTTCTGCTTCTCCTTCCTCCTCTGACTTTTCCCCTGCTCCAGCGTTGGGTTCCACCCACAAAATACAGCCCTTCATGAACTTCTCCAACATGGGTCCTTCCCATGGGTTGCAGTTCTTGACAAACTGCCCCAGTGTGGATACTTTCCATGGGGTGCAGTCTTTCAGGAATGGACTGCTCCAGTGTGGATCCCCCATGGGTCCACAGGTCCTGTCAGCAAACCTGCTCTAGTGTGGGCTGCTCTTCACAGGGTCACAGGTCCTGCCAGGAGCATGCTCCAGCTCAGGGTCACAAGGCACATCCATCTGCTCCAGCATGGGGTCCTCCATGGGATGCAGGATGGATATCTGCTCCATCATGGTCCTCCAGGTCTGCAGAAGAACAATCTGCATCACCATGGTTCTCACAATGGGCTGCAAGGGAATCTGCTCCAGTGCCTGGAGCACCTCTTCCCCTTCCTTCTTCACTGGCAATGGTGACTGCAGAGTTCTTTCTCCCATATATTCTCACAGGTACTGAACAGTGGTTTTTACCTTTTCTTAAATATGTTATCACAAGGTATTACCAACATTGCTCATTGTCTCAGCTTTGGCCAGCAGCAGGTTTGTCTTGGAGCCAGCTAGAATTGTCTGTCTGACATGGGGGTAGCTCCTGGTGCCACCTCATAGAAGCCACCCCTAGTGCTCCCCCTGCTATCAAAACCTTGCCACATAAACCCAACAGATTGTTAAAATAACTTCTCTAAGGACTATGCCTACTTTCTAGAACTTCCTTGAACTTAGGCTGCTGTAAATACCAAGGTGCTCGGACTGGGACAATAGTATTTTGGATCAGATTCACAGATGCATGAAGAATTTTTTTAACAAAAAAGGCAGAAAAAGCTAGGATAGTACAATGACTTCAAAGTAGGAAACGAGAGTGAGATTTTTCATCTGGTGAATTTGTGGTTGTTATTTTTTTTTTACTATAACTCTTACAGTAAGGAACTCATCCTAGTTAAGTGAAAGAAAACAATCAATGAAACCTACAATTAAAGGGCAAAGAAAGAGGAAAGAGAACTGCATTGCCTTAGCTATGCCTTTCCCTGTGTTTGTTTCCCCTTCTTTCATGCTTTCTCCCCTTTCTTCATGCTCCTTTAACTCTAGCCCTGATCTCCCTTCTGTTTTTTTCTGCTGGTATTTCTGTTTGTATTAGAGCCTCTATAACCTTTGTCTTTTTCTTCACAGTCAACTCTTTTCCAACCCACCGACAGTGCTCTGCAAAATGCCTTAAGCTTGAGGGACAGCAACAAACATTTGGACATCTACCCTCTGGTAGTTTCTCCACAGGAGCACAGCTCAGTGTCCTCTTCATGCTTCTCAGCAATACAGTATTTATTAAAAAAATTTTTCAACTTGAAGACTGAATACATTTTCTGCGTCATATAGATAGAAAAAGAGAGATGAGCTCGACATAAAGGTGATTGAAAAGTACCCAAGGTGATTAAGGCTCAGTAGTGCTTGAATGTTTCCAAGCAGCTCTGATCCATAAAGGAGAGTTGGTCCTTCACAAAACTTCATGGAAGGTGGATGACTTTAACACTGAGTAAAATCTGTACATGCTTACCTAGGCTGCTCCTGATTTCAATAGCTAGCTGGATTTAAAAAGAAAATTATAAAATAATGTAAAGATAGACTCTGAAAACAAAGACATTCCTGTTTTCAGAGATAATAGTTATATAGGAACTTACCAAAACAAAATTTGTACAACTCACAGAATCACTGAATTGCAAGGGTTGGAAGGGACCTCCGGAGATCATCTAGTCCAACCCTCCTGCTAAAACAGGTTCTCCTAGAGCATGTTACACAGGACTTCATCCAGTTGGGCTTTGAATATCTCCAGAGAAGGAGACTCCACAACCTCCCTGGGCAGCCTCTTCCAGTGCTCTGTCACCCTCAGAGTAAAGAATTTTTTCCTCATATTCAACTGAAACCTCTTATGTTTCAGTTTGTACCCATTGCCCCTTGTCCTGTCACTAGACACCACTGTAAAGAATCTGGTTCCATCCTCGTGACTTCTGCCCTTAAGATATTTGTATGTATTGATGAGGTCCCCTCTCAGTCTTCTCTTCTTCAGGCTGAACAAGCCCAACTCTCTTAGCCTTTCCTCATAGGGGAGATGCTCCAGTCCCTTTATCATCCTAGTTGCTCTCCTCTGGACTCTCTCTAGGAGTTCCTCATCTTTCGTGAACCAAGGAGCCCAGAACTGGACACAGTACTCCAGGTGGGGTCTCACCTGGGCAGAGTAGAGGGGGAGGATAACCTCCCTCGACCTGCTGGCCACACTCCTCTTAATGCATCCCAGGATACCAGCACTCGGCACTTGCCCTTATTGAATTTCATCATGTTCCTCTCTGCCCAACTCTCCAGCCTGTCCAGGTCCCATTGAATGGCAGCACAGCCTTCCAGCGTATCAGCCACTCCTCCCAGTTTTGTGTCATCAGAGAACTTGCTGGTGGCACACTCTGTCCTCTCGTCCAGGTCATTGATGAACAAGTTGAACAAGCCCGGGCCGAGTACTGAGCCCTGGGGAACTCCACTAGCTACCGGCATCCATCTGGACTCTGTCCCACCGATCAGAACCCTCTGAGCCCTGTCGTTCAGCCAGTTCCCAATCCACCTCACTGTCCATTCACCCAACCCATACTTCTTGAGCTTCCCTATGAAGATGTTATGGGAGACAGTAACAAAAGCCTCAGTGAAGTATGAGAAGAAACTTGGAGTGTAAAGCAAGGACAGAAACAGATAACAAAATATTTTCAAAGGAAAAAAAATATGTGAAGACTTTTTCTAACACCTCTTCTCCAAATAAAGAAAAAAGCAATTTTTGAGGAAAGGCACGGAAATGCAAGGCAAGGCAAAGTAAGGCAAGGCAATGCAAGGGGTTGTTTTACTTTAAATATATATTAGGGGAAATATTATAATTTAAACCCTAGATAGAAAAGACAGTTCCTGGTCCATCTATTTCCCTTTAAACACATTACATTCATCACAAATGGCATTCAAAGAGCAAAGGTTACACACAGTTATTAAACAGACATTTGATTTTCATGGTGCACTTCATTATCATGTCTTTACTAACAGACCTTTATTTTTGTTTTTAATTATCTTTTTAACAGAGTGAGAATTTAGGAAGTGCTAAAGTAGCAGGATTTATTGTATCGAGGAAAACAAAGAGGAACTGTATTATTTCCAGTAGTTGTTTTCATTTGTGTTCCTTTGCTTTGTATTGCTTTCTAATATTTCTTTGTTTTGAATAGTTTTCTTGTTATAGATGGGTGCTTTGATCTTCACTAGTCTTTTTCAGAAAAAAATACGAGATACAACACTCTGCACCTGGGATACTAGAAACCCAGAATATGGTATTCAGAATGTTTATTAAGAAAAGTATTTGCTTTAGTTGCATCAAAAAATATACAAAGCATGCAAAAAGATCTGAGACTCACTGTCTGCAGAAGATACACAGCCTGCCTTGTCTCTGGGGGTGATGGAATACATTTCAGAATATTTGGGTTGTCAAGTGACTAGACAATACCTGAGAGAGTCTTGAATGCCATGGCATGCATTTGTAATGGAGCTGATTCCAGCCTGGGGGTTTCACCTCAAAACCATGATTATGTGTGAACAAGTCTATTCGCCAGCATAATGGAAAAAAAAAAAGAAGTACCTTTGGCTAATGTCATCTGGTGTTAGCAAGCTGTCCAAATTTTCTGATTGACCAATTTATTACTATCGTTTTCTCTGGCACTACATTTAAATCACCAGAAGTTAGCTGATGTAGAAAGAAACGTGGACCTATCTTCTGTTCTTAAAGCAAATGGCTATTCTGATCCAAGAAAGGCTGATTTACTTGTCAGCATCTCTACAGTAGATGCTGCGCTACCTATAATACACTTGCTTTTCCATTGCAAAATTGTAGTGTTCCATTTGTCTTCCCCCAATGGTCACAACTACTGTATCGACTATTTTTTATTTCAAATGCCTTGTCTTAAGGTGACTGACACCACACTCCAAGGACATGGGAAATGAACATATGTTCTCTGCTGCTTCAAAAACAAACCACTGCGAAAAAACCTGCTGTTAATGTTCCAATACTTAAAGCTTAGCTTTTTCTTTCTCGTGCCAGAAGAAAGAAAGTGGAGGTGTTGCATGTATTTTCTGATTAGTATAGTTTGTGCTTGAGTAAGATTGCCTAATACACATTTAACTTGAGTCAGAAAAAAAGCTATTGCTAATTCCCTTCAGAGTCTCTTACTATGGCAACCCAGCAAGATAAAGATGAAAAGAATTCACTATCTTCTGCTGTTGCTCTACAAGTCTGTATGCAGTTTGCTTTTAAACGCTTTCAGTTAAGCACCTTGACAGGTATTTGAAAACTTGGTGCAAAAAAACTCAGCAAGTGAGATTGTAAAGATTACTGTTGATGAAAAGAAAAAAAAAAACAAGCAGGTTTTACCTCTTTTTTCCCTCCTCTGTCAGTTCCTTTTCACTCCTGCTCTCCTGTTCATTAATATTTTGGTATTTAGCATGTTGGTTACAGTAACTAAGTGTTAATTTGTTCTTTGGCATGTTACACTGAGATGAACCTGATTAATTAAAACAGGAAGCACCATCCCTGAAGCACCACGACTGGTGCATCGGTGTTGATGCCTCGGGTTCCGTATATAATGAGACTCCTAGCTGCAGGCAAAGGGAGACTGCATGCTTTCCCATCTCTGGCATGGAACAGAATTAAGCATTAACTCTGTAGCAGACCCCTGCTTATCAGCAACCTTGCTATTACTACACCGACCCTGATGTGCATAAGCAATATTTTCATCCACTTCCCAAGAGATTTATCTAGCTGTTGAAGTAGAAAATGAATATTTTACAGTTCACTTGTCTGATCAATTACCTACAAGCTGCTGCAGTATTTTATAGCCAGTGGGAGAGCTGTGTAGGTGATGATAGAGAAATCTGGAGGGAATCTGCTAGCCAACTACAAAAAGGGGACTAAAACTGTGAATGAGCCATCAGTAACAGTCCTTTTGTTCATAAGGGTCTAGCCAGAAATTGCAGTGTAACCAATTAAAGTACATAAATGATAATCAGCAGAATGTGAATTCCAGAGGTGAAGAAATTTGATTGCTTGATTGGAGAATAATGAAGTGCAGCGATGATTCAAAGCCAACCCCTTCTCAGTGAAACATCTCCCTCAGTACTTTATTTGCCATTTTTGTCTTTTAGATAATTTTAAACTGTGTACACTTTCTAGACAAGGCATTACTGATCATAATACAGAAAGTTTCGACAACTTAAGTTCCCAGAGGTTTATTTTAATAGAAAAATTTTGTGCTGGCAATTTCTTTTAAGAATGTTATACGTGACACCTTGAGTAAGTTAGTGAAATCTCTCTTAACTGATTTCATATGAATTATGTTTTCTCTCTAAAAAACTATAAATAATAATATTCTGTTATTTTCAGAATGAACAGTGACAAGTTCAAATTCTAATTTAAAAATGGTGAAAGAAGCAACCTGGACGATTCACAAGCAAGTTTGTGCTTGCTTGTTTAAAATTCCTCTAGTTTGGCCCAAGAGCTTTAAACATACTTTCATTCTTTAATTTACAGACAACCTTGTGAGAAAGATAAGTTTGTATTTGTAACAAGAAAATCAAATCTGATTTGTTTAGTGATAACAACAAATATCACTTACATTAAAATGAGTTTCAGGCCTTCAAGTCTAAAGCAGAAATAAATCTGGGTTCAGTTAAATTCAGATATAGCATTAAATGTCTGGCCTTTTTTTACTTATTCTAGAACATCATCAGGAAGTAAACACTGTAAATATATATTGCTGTCTGAGTGCAGAATATTGGCTTCATATTACACACTTGATTAACTGCAGCTACTTTTAGTTATACCATGCTTTTATGAGCATGTTTTAGGAGAATGTGTCTTCCCCATTGCAAGCTTTTGATAAAGCTCTTTTTTATGGTTCCTTTATCGGTGTTTATTAAATATGGAAAAACAGACTGAGAAATGAATTTGATTTTTCTATAAGTTCCTTTTTTAACTAGGCTTTGAATTGGAAGTATTCAAATATAGAACAAATAATAACTTTTTAAATATTTTGAAGAATTTATTGTGTGAAGAGATACATTTATTAATACTATCTTTCACTATTTTTTATTCCCAAAAGTTTACTTACATTACTTCAGAGACGCAGGTTTTATCTAAAGGGAAGAACAGAATCATCTGCTACTTCTATTATATATCCATTATTAAAATATCTTGTATACATTTCACCAAGTCTCCAAAGCCTCATGCTTCAAATGTGAATGTTACTGCGGTGGCCCAAGCACACATGAAAATCCACCACTGCAGAAGTTTAAAACCTCTTTCAAAGGCACATTACCTCTATTTCTGAAGCAAAGCATCTGAGATGGGACATTCTCTATGCACTACCTATGTTTTCTAATAGAACAACTGATCTCTTAATATTTTACTTGCATTAACTGGTTTAGTACATCTAATACTAATAATGATCCAAGAGTAGCAATTATTTAAACAATTGTTCAAAACTTGTCTTGATACTTAATTTAATACAAATTATTTGTATCTTTAATTGCTTTGGAAGTATAACCATTAAATATCTAGATAGAGGCTTGCAATAATCAATAGAAATGCAGTTGTCTTGTTAAATTTATAGCACTGCTTAACTGATTTAACATTGGCTTCTTACTCCACAGCAGTTTTGTGGGTGTCTTCGTTGGAAGAGTGTGACATTGTATAAATTAACTTCTCTATGGGATTTAGTCTACCTACAGCACCTTAGCTAAGCCCACCTTAGCTGCAAGGTGGGCACCAAAACCTAATGGTGTCACAGATGGCTCTTCCAGTCTGTCGGCTTTCCAGGTGTGTTCACCTCTGAGTTGTGTAAATTCACAGGGCTTCAGTCATATCTTGAAAACTCTCTTGCTCCTTTAAATACCATTACTTGTGCATGCTCTGAAAATGTTGAGTTTGGGCAGCTATATTTATGACTCCTGCCTAAATCTCCCCACATTTATGGAAAAATCTGCCTAAAGGGCTTGAAAGAGATATTCGTGGTTACAGGAAAATAGCTCTCTCATCTGACATGGTAGACAAGGTTTTTGTAATGGCCATGGAGCAAAAGGACTCAACGTTGGCATAATGGAAAATCCCCAAGAGGCATGGTCCCAAACAAGCAGTGAATGCAGAGTGGGGGAATGCATGCCCCACATTATTCCTCCAGCTGAGCCACAGAGCAGCCAGCAGCTCAGATCCTGGCAGGCCAGGCAGACCGTGGGCAGGAGGGACCATTGCTCCATCCTCCTACTTCAATCAGCTATTAGCAGGTTGTTAGCAGGAGGCCTGACTTTATGGTCCCTCTCACCAGGCCCGTTTCTGCCTTTTCCACAGTGACATTTGAATGTGAAATGCACAGAAAGTTCAGCAAGGAGCAGAAGGTCAGGCCTGCCCAGAGGATCAATTCTAGACAAACTAGAGATCTAAATTTGAGGGGAGTGGATTCTAGTACTGAGTTTCATCTTCTATCATCTAGCCATAGTGTTTTAGTAAGCTACCATAACAGCCAAAACCTAGTTAACACTATCCTATTGGGTCAAAACAAGAGAAAGTTCATACATGTTACATTTTGGAAAAAAACACATTTTATATTTTTAAACATAAATTGTAATTCATACAGAGATAGTAAAGTGGTTCCAGACCAGATTCCTTTGAAGTGTTAGCCATCTGGGAAAAAGCAAGATGAAAGGACATACAGTTATGTGGGGTACTCAACATCACAGAAGAAGTCAGTAGAATAGGACAATAAAATAAATTAGAAAAACCCCCAAAACACAGACAGAGATATATTTCTTAGAAACAGTCAATCATGTTTCCTATCTGGTAGGCAAAAGAAAATAGGGGAAAAAATAGTGTCTTTCAAGATTGGACAGAGACTGAAATTTACAACCTTTACATAAGTTTTAAGAATCCTTTGCTATATTTATTTTAATGTTTCAATCCAATAAATACCTGAAACCATTTTGTGCTCTTGGAAGAAGTTTCAGTTAAAGTTATAGCACATTAAAGAACTTGACTGTGTTGTTATTGTGCTGCTAATGTGATATTGCTACTTGATGTTAATTTTTTAGACTAGCAGTAGTTTAGCAGTTAAACTGCATCATGAAACTGGG
The DNA here is from genome assembly GCF_000687185.1 of Egretta garzetta. Taxonomy (NCBI): domain Eukaryota; kingdom Metazoa; phylum Chordata; class Aves; order Pelecaniformes; family Ardeidae; genus Egretta; species Egretta garzetta. The sequence goes on from NW_009258383.1 coordinate 6,714,926, forward strand.
TGGTTCTATGGACAGACCGTATACTGGAAATTAAGATGATTCTGTCGTTCCCAGGGTCCACTTGCCCAATTCCTTTGTGTGTAATCTTCAAAAGCAGCTGCTTCTGGACAATATATTACAAATGGAAACAATGGCAAAAGTCCTGAACTGTGGGGTTTCTCCCACTTTTGAGAGAATGTGGGGCTCGGGGTTTCACAGAATATGGCTTTTCCTCATGACAAATACATGTCCAGGCATACAGTGAAGGAAAAGTCTGTTTACCTCCTTTACCAGAATTAAAAACTTACCATACACAGATCTGTAGATGATTTAGGAAAAAATGAAGTAGGGAACTGTACAGAGAGCTCTATGAGCACATAAACTGTGTAGCTGAAGTGAATAAACAATGTTTATTCACTATTACAATAAAGGAACAACAAGCACACAGTGGAACTAGCAGCAATTTGAAAACAACAAATATAAACACCTTTTTCACATGACACCTAATGAAATTGTGGAATTTATCACTACAGGCTGCTTTAGAGGCCAGAGGTTTAAAGACAAATTAGACAAATTCATGCAGGATAGGTGGTATCAATAGCTATTAAACACAATGACCTGCATGCAACTAATGGCCCAGGAAATCCTTAAACTACATACAGATTGAATAATATTCTGTGGAAAGCATCCTTCTCTACCACTATCCTGCTTCTTTAGCATCCCCTATTGGCCACCACTGCAGATGAGATTCTGAGAGAGAGACTTTTGATGTAACTTATTCTGGCAGTTCTTAAAAATAAGTGATATGTAATGATAAAAATTTATTTGCTCTTTAGGCTATTGGCAGAACTGCTGCTCTGAGCACACCTCTTTTTCAGTATAGTTCTGCACCTGTAGTAGCAGAGCCAGTTTTCCAAATTAATCCAATGTGTGTTCCCCTCCAGATTAAAAAATGCTTATACGATATTTTCTTGACCTATAAAATGAAAAATAGAAATAGTCTGAAGTGGTGTGCAGTAAAAAAAATGTATTTCCAGCCATTTTTTTCTATTTCACTATGGATAGTCTTTAGACCAAAGATATTACACAGTGGTATTTTCCAGAGACAGTCCAGCTATGGCTGAAGGCCCTCTTATAGGAACTTGGGTTCTAATTTTATGCTTTTTGGATTCCCCACCTCCTACCTTTCTCCACCTGCACCATTCTTCCAGGGTTCTTATTGCTCCAGTAGAAAGTTTCCTATGATGATAATTATAATAAGAATAATTGTCATGCATCTGACATTAAAACAGTGGTAGATAAGGTAAAATTACTTTATCTAGGGAAACGGTTGTTGCAGCGGTTGCATTGTTGTGTGCATTCACTATACAGCATCCATCCTGGTAAGTTCATACAAAGAAAACTCCATAATTCCCTTTACCTGTCCCCAGTATCCAAAAACCCACAAGAAAACCCTGCATCCTGTCCACAACAATACCACATGCTTAAGAAAAAAACAAAACAATATTAATGGGAGCTTATTTGTTATAACTTCTGAAAATTTATTATTTTGTGTATACCGTAACAGAAGAAAATTGCTAAAAATAAAATAAAATATATTAAAGAAAGAGCAAACCTGTATTTTTCTGTGTCTTTGTGGATTTATTGGATGGTGGGGTTTTAACATACTTATAGATACATCTACATTGGAATCTTACTGGAAAGCAGTGGTGCAGTCTGGAAGCAAATACCTTCAGCATGCCTACTGTTTCTTTTGGTGGAAACTTAACTGGAAACTCAAGTCTAGATTTCTACCAAACACACGCCAAATGCTGTCCAAACTACAGAAGAGTTGCAAAGGTGGAAAAAGCAATTGGCCATTTGAATAGTTTCAAAGGAGGAGTATGGTCCTAGTAAATCACTCAAAAATTTAGTACAAATTAATGGGTTTTTTCCCCAAACTGCAGGGGTCTGTGCAGCCAATGGTGTACTGATTTGCTTCTAATACATAGCTATTGTAGTGTAATTATTTGGGATAATTTGATTAATAGTTGACACCATAGATTCACATGCTTTCATTATCACTATCATTTTTATGAGTAAAATATAAAAATGTTTTTTGCAGTCAACATGGTATTATTACTGACAGTTTTACACTAGAATATCAAACAGTATACCACAACACAGCTGATACTTTTGACTCCCAGTTCAGCTCTGGTCGTACTCTCACCAACACTTTTTACAAGTGCTGTCTCCGAGTCTAAGGGCTGAACCCAGCTGCTGAGACATAGGTGCCTGGTGAAACTTCAGACTCCCTGACATATCTTTCTTAGTTTCTAGCTCCCATTCAGAAGGCCAGATGCATGCCAGATCTTAATGTACATATCTAATAGGTGCATGTGGCTGTTTTAGATACCTTAGAGCATCTCAGAGTGTCCTTAGTAACCTTTTAAGGCAACTCAATTAATATCACACTTCCATGACACAGTCAGTCTGGATTTAGGGTATCTAAATGCTGTGTGCCATGAGCTCAACTCTGTCTGCCATTTCATGGTCACTCAGGGAAAAAAATACATGGACGTCCTAGCACACTACTTTGCATCTGATAGGTTCCAGTCACTATAGTTTTATACCAAAATAGGTATTATTTGTCTTATCATAAACACAAAGCTTACATAAATATTGCTTTGTGTATTCTGGCTTTAACAGAAGTGAGATTGCATGCTCATATCTGTTCTGGGTTAGCCGGGCATGGATAATTATTTTGTGGTCCACACAGTCAGCATTAAAAATAATGGAACTTCACATTCATTTTCACTATCATAGAACCCTATTTTCAAGAAAAATACAACCCATTTTGACCATACTTGTTTCAGTAAAAAGATAACGTTTCTCACTGACCCAAACTATCCTGGTATAGCTGCAATTTTGACAACATATCGATCATTAATTTCTTCTCTGCTGCCAAAGAAGGAGGCAAAGGCTGACACGGCACAGCAGTCACTGGTCTGGTAGTTACAACAGATCTTTTTACAACCTCTTTTTCACTCTGAATTCATAGTTGCAATGCTCTTTCCCACTTTCAGTAAACCTTAGTGCCAAAAGTTTCCTATACGAATGTCCCAGTTCTATGCCGAAATATCTTCTCAGAAACAATTGTGTTTCAAATATCAGGTACAAATCTTCAGTTTGAGCCTGAGAAGAATTTCAGCTCCCAGACAGGTATGAAACCAATGATTTTGCTTTCATTCACCAAGAGTTATATCACACAGAACAAGTATTTTTAAGCATTGACTTTTTCAATCTGTTAGGTGCTCCTTGGAATAAAATCAGAACAACAACCTACAGCTCAACATTACCAAAAAAGTAACTTTTATTCAGTGAATGCAGGTGCTTTCACTAATTGTGAAATATCTCCAAGTGGGCTGCTATACTACCCAAATTATTGGAAAGGGGAATTCTCTCAGGTTTTGTTTGTTTGTTTGTTATTTGAATTTTTTTTTAATAATATGTATAAATAATTTAGTTCAGTAGCTTGACCTGTACATTTGCCTAGATACCACCTTGTTACTTGCAATTATTTGGAGAAGACAAATGTTACACAGCTAAGCTTCCCTGAGATGCTGAATGTATAAAAGCTTTCAATGAACACCCACGGCAACTTACAATCAAGTTTCCAGAAACATTTTCACACACTGAAATTCTAGTCCTACAAGCCTATCTGTGAAAATTCATGTAAAATGGCCCAAAAAATGTCTCCATATGGCAGCATCTAGTTTATTTAGAAAGCCAAAGTTATAGGCAGTCCAAAGTGATTCAAGAGGCAGGTTGTTAACCTGAGAATAAGGCAGTGTAGATTCTGGCACTGTTTTTAAGTAGACTGCCTATTGAACCTGACAGTTATGTAGAGTTTGTCTTACTGCTTGACTTTTCTCTTTCTTATTCTACTCTCTGTCTATCTTTTCTATTTAAACTGTAAGTAACTCATAGCTGGTACTTTCTTCCACAATCCTTTTTGCACATTTCCTTGCACAGTGAGGCCTTCATTTCTGTAGGCACTCTATCAGATAGTCTAACGTAACTAAGAAGACTGTGAGAAGCCCAAAATTTCTTGTCAGCCAAATATATCTCTAAAATCCCAATGTTTAACCAAACCAGGTTCTTTCACAGCTTCTGAAGCTCACAATAGTCAGCAAGATGTCTTGACACCCTTGAAGGATTAAATACAGGCACAATTCCACACATACATTTTCTTCATTACGGAAAATATAATTTTTCTATTGGCTGGCTCTGTCCACATTCCAAAATTACACGTGATATGAGTATTCATAAAGTTTCACCTTGATCATTACTTCTGGAACTTTTTTGTCCCCTGCTCAAAAGTATTTTGCATTATGAATGAATGCCCTTTGGACTGAATTCATCCCCTGGTTTCTGTCAGGAATTATTACTTCCATCCTGGCTGTTATCCCAGGAGCAGTGCTTGATGACATTGCTGTGAGTGCCTTCTCTATCAGCCTGAGCTTTTGCTCTCACAGTTATTTCAACAGCTTTCATGGTAACCACTGCAATCATTAGTTAAAGCTGTTGCGACACCTCCCACCCTGCTGTGGACTCTGATGGTTTCAGTGTCTTAGGACAAAGACTCTGCACTATAATTTCCACAGAGATATGATCTTGGAGTTACCATTATCTACTTTTCTAAAGAGAAAGAGATACATAGAACTTCATCTTACAACTTGGCATGGATAATAATCTACCATTTGTAACGATGCACCTGTGCATGGTGTATCAGGGCATACCCTAGTTGCCTTTAAGTCCAAAGCTTAGACAGTACTTGAGAAACAAGGTTAGATGAGCAGATGTCTTGCTGAGCTGAGGCATTCTGGCTTTGAGTCTGTCCCTGGGCTGGGACAACATGATACAGAAGAGTAAAGCAGACTGACATACTTCTGAAAGGAAAAAAAAATGAATGCAGATGTTAAAATAGAAGTCTATAAAATAGCAGCAGTTATAGGAAGGTGAAACAAGGAATGATTGTTCAATGGTTCAAGAACTAGACAGCATTAAATGGCAGGTGGCAAGTTCAAAACAAAAAGAAGGAAGCTTTTTACAGTGTCATAATTAGGCTTTGAAATCTCTTGCTGCAGAACCATATGAATGTTAAAGTGAAGAAAAAGTGTTCAGAAAACAACAAAATCCAGGTAATAAAAACCTACCAAGGGTCACTAAAAAAATTATAACCCCTTCCCCAACACTTCAGCAAAGTTGTGGAGGCTGGGACTGTTTCATGGTAGAGCATGCTTACCCTGCTTGTACACCTTTTCTGAAATGTTCTTTCTGGGTCCCTCTTGGTGACATAATTCTTGACTAGATAAGCCTCTGGTGTACAGGAGTGTATCCACTTTTACATAGAGAATGATAGCTTTTAGGAACCTCACAAAGCTGATCTTCAGTCACTCAACACCTGCAGAGCAAGAACTCCATTTTTGGCATCAATGTGAAGTACATTATGATTTGTGACAGATCAGGTGGAAAGGTAATGACTCAGGACTGGAGTGCTAATATGTCCTATAACCCCTCCACTGTGCTCCTGATATTTGCCCTGTGTTATCACAGATCAGATCAGTAAAGTGAAGAGAGCAATACTAGATTATTTCCTCAGACTCTTTCTTGTGTAGTGCAATCATTCTGATTATAGATAATTAGTAGAGGAATCTCCAACCGTTTGGCTCACTGCACAAAGTGATATGTAGGCCAATCATCTATTGACCCACAAATGCAACAACAGAAGCTGGGACATTCTTGGCCGTATATGTTCAACAGGACTAAAACCGGCTAGAAAGCAAAGGAAAAGAGAGGCAAAAGATGGAGAAATAATCATAGAAGTAATCATGCAAGCTATGTAACTGCATTTACTGCAGGGTCAAGTTTCAAAATCACTAACAATGCTTCCTGATATGTGGACCCAGAGAATTATATAAACATAAAAGTTTATGAGGTTGGTGAAGTGTCGGAAGGGAAGTCGGACCCGGAATAACGATGGAATCTCAATATGAGTATGGTCGTTCTCCTTTATTGCGCAGCTAACAAAATCATATATAGGCAGAAAACAATAACATACACACGAGTCACACTGTGGTTGGTAGAATGCCGCTATACACACGCCTCCATCGCTACCGTGATTGGGACAGATTATCTATCCATGCGGAGGGGCTTCTCCATCTCTTCCGGTCATAGTTCCGCCCACTTCCGCTGCAGAGCATGGGCTGTCGAACGGGACTAAGTCGTGCCCATTCTCACTCAGCCACTCCTTCACAGTGAAGCATGACTTCGCCTTGGTGAATTCATCCTGACTACTCCCGTTCACCTTCTTGTCTTTCATGTGCTTGGAAATTGTTTCCTGGATTAGTTGTTTTATCATCTTGCCAGGGACTGAGGTGAGGCTGACCGGCTTATAGTTCTCCAGGTCTTCTTTCTTGCCCTTTTTAAAGATAGGAGTGACATTTGCTTTCTTCCAGTCCCAAGGCATCTCTTCCTAGTCATCATCATTGTTCAAAGATTATTGAGAGTGGCCACAAAATGACCTCAGCCAGCTCCCTCAGTACACATGAATCACCTTTGTTCATGCTTTTCCATGATGGAGATGCAAACCACCTTACCTCACAGTAACTTTCTCATGCAGCCTCTCAGGTAGCCATCTTCTACACTTTTGAAAATTATAAAAATCACTCCTCATCCTTAGTTAACCTAACAACATATAGTGATAGCGTAACTAGAGCTATGAATGTTCTGAAGCTGCATAAACTAATTCACTGACTTAGGAGCTTGTTGAAAAGCTTGAGATTCTTGATCAATATTTGCTGGTGGGTTTTGGGAAAGATGACATTTACTTAGCAACAGTAGAGACTTTATACTGTATACTTTACCTATTGAAAGTACTTGTAACTGTACAATGGTGTTTGCCTTACAATAATTTCAATATAATGTTGACCATAGAAAATGAGAAAAGCAAGTAGAGAAGATAGTCATACAGACATAATTCCAGTGCATTACACTCATAGTATGAGAGTGAAAACAGACTAATATTTCTGTAGCACCCTTATTTAACTTCTTAGTCTGTTCCCAGTGTTTGTACTGCTTCTTTTCTTTTGTAGTCTGATGATTTGTGAATTTAATTTCAAAATGTAAAAGAACTCAGGTTTAAAAAGTCAGATTTCTGGGCTATATGGTCTTTATAATGTATAGTTTGTAACTTCTGTTATCATTAATAGGAATCACAGGACAGAGTGTAAATGTATATAAACCCTGTTCTGTATAAAATGTATGGTACATACAAATATAATTTTAAATTTTGCACCTAGCTTTGAAATGCTTCTCAAATAGCCAGTTATTAAAACCTGCTGTACTTTATTGTGAATGAGAATAAAAATGGAGATTTTATCCCACTTATTCCTCTTTTCTTTAACAAAGTTTGTGGACCAGAAATGTAATATTCTTAGTGCCCCTATAGTAGCAATATTCTTGAAGGAAGATTGCTTTACCTATGAAAACTTCTTGTGCAACAATATTCCTCCTGTAAGGTTGGGAACACTTTGGAGAAAAGACGTTCTCCCTGCAGCGCGTCAAGGCATAACTCTTATGTCTGTTGGTGGTCATTGCTTGGCCCATCATAAAAAAAAAACCTTTTCAAAAGCTTATAATCTTTACTATATTTGTCTTTAAAAGAAGAATTTGTGGGATAGAGAGGTGATATCATCCCACATTGTCTGGGATATTCACCTGCAGAGAATTGAACGTCCTGACCCAGGAAAGGGATTGAGCCATACGCAGATTAGTTAGACACTGTAAGACCTAAAAATTCTGAGTCTACATTTACAGATTGTAAGTGAAATGCCCAGTTTTCTTACAGACAACAGAGAAAAATCTGCATCTCTGTACCTGAAGATAAACTCTGAGTGTCCTCTAGAGATGCCTTGCTCTCTGTCTTTAGTATGCCACTGAGTAGTGTGTTTGAGCATGGATCTAACATGAATTTTCATGCTGGCAACCACTTCAATCATAGAATCATAGAATGCTTTGGGTTGGAAGGGACCTCTAAAGGTCATCTGGTCCAACCCCTCTACAGTGAGCAGGGACACCGCTAACTAGATCAGGTTGCTCAGAGCCCTGTCCAACCTGGTCTTGAATGTTTCCAGGGATGTGGCCTCCACTACCTCTCTGGGCAACCAGTTCCAGTGTTTCACTACCTTCACTACTTGCTGAGTAACAAACCCTGTTCTGAAAGGCAATGCTGAAGAGAGGAGAAGGAAGCAGAGCATGTTGTGCATGTTGTGCACAATCATCTTGCTGTTCAGATATTCACTCAAAATAGGAGAGTCCTCAACTAACTTCCTTTTCTTTGGGATATTTCAAACATACTGCTTTTCATCCCAGAAGTCGGTCCTCATCAAGCATCATTATAACTTATTTTGGAGCTTAAAGGCATAGCATAGAACAGCCCAGGTTGGAAGACACCTCAAAAGATTATTTGGTCCAACCTTTTGTGGGAAAGGGGGCCTAGATGAGATTATCTGGCACCCTGTCAAGCCATGTATTGAAAATCTCCAATGACGAGGACTCCACCATGTCCCTGGGGAAGGTTTTTCCAATGATTGAGTGTTCACACTGTAAAAAAACCCGAACATTCCTATACCATGATGAAACCTGCCCTCGTGCAACTTGTGCCTGTTGCCCCTTGTCCTCTCCACATGGCTCCTTATGAAGAGAGACTCTGTCTTCTTTGTTGGTGGATTGTAAGTACTGAAAAACTGTGATGAGATTCCACGGGAGCTTTGACTTCTCCGAGGCAAAATGACCTAACTCCTTCAGTCTTTTCTCATAAGACAGGAGGATGATCTTTGTGACCCTCCTTTGGACCCTTTCCAATCTGTCCATGTCTTTTTTGAATTGTGGGGACTAGAACTGGACAGAGTACTCTCAGTACAGCCCAATATTCCCATCTCCATCTGTTCAAATAATTTATTTTCACAAAGAATTATATATTAACTCTTCAGCCAATTCATTAGGTATCCCATTTGAACTGCAGAGATGGGAAACAGCTGTCCCTGTTCCCCAGTGAAGGATCCAATCGGTAGGCCATGTTCTTACTTAGCTGAGGGCTGAGGACTATTTTTCTTTTTCCTTTTTTTGATGCAACAGCCTTCTGTTAAAAGCCTTCTTTCCTTTCTTACACACTCTTTGCTGAATAAGATAACTTTCACAAGAGGACAATGTGGGTAGGAGTGCCTCAAACAGATGAAGACACTGAACTAGAATCTCCCCCTCTTTGTAAAAAGTGCAAAGTAGAAAGGGTGGAGGAAGCAATCTTTTAACAGAAATGAGAAATCTTTTCATCCTTTGATAGCAGTCTTCAAGAAAAAGGTGAGGACAGCACATCCCAAGCATACATGAAGGCCACTTCCCAGGTAAACTGGGTACTTTTTTGCCTGGAAGATGTGACATTTGAAATTGGTCCAGTTCTTCCCTGTTGTGTCCTTCAGCTGATCTATGTGTAGTCTTGACTCTCATTTTGGAGTGATTAATTTGCACATAGCATTACAGTGGGGTGCATGTTCATGCTACTCTCTGAGTTGCAGACCTTAAAGATAAGTGTTGGAAAACACACTACAGCTACTAAGTCCTTTTATTAATGTAGTCTCAGGAGACAAAACAATAGTTCAGTATGCTTGTATTCCATTGTACATCCAAGAGAGTGATATGTCTGCAGTAACTTTGGAGTAAGAAATTGAGCTGAAATTTATTATCCAAAACTATAGATCTAGCCAAAATATTTTTCCACAGAATTTATTTTGTTCTCCTGCTTTGTCAAACCTCATTTTGAAAACTTGAAGAGAAAGAAAACCAAACTCTGCTTAGGAGGAATATATTTACAACGTTATGTTTTGAACATCAAACCTGTCAGTTCTGATAGTCAATAGTTTCTTAGAGCATCCCAGAACAAATTTGGTTCACTCATCCTTGATACACACCTACACACAAAGTACCCTTACAAAATGTGCCTTTTATCTTATCTATAATCAAGCCACCATTATTACAGATAGTTACATTGAGATTGTTTTGAGGAATGAATAAGTTTACGATCATTCACCAAACACTTTTCAAACTGTAGTTCCACCAGCTCCAAATTAACTTCACTCATGGATTTTTTTTACACTGATGTTTTTTCCTAGCTACCTCTAGCTATAATTAGTCACTGAAAATGGTCTCTCTCTATGCCTGGAACATGTCTTATAGTCCAGCCATAGTTTTTTTTCCTTGCTAGAGAAAATCCTTCAGCTGATGAAATCTCAGTAATCTAATAATCAGAAAGCCATTTAGGAACATTCATGACCTCTTAAAAAAAATATAACCGAGGCACAACAGCCAAATTATTAATGTGTTTTGGGGTTTTTTTTGCAGAAATGCATCTTCAAAAGTAAGGAATAACTAGCAAGTACGAAAAAAGTATGTTCATACAATTTTACTAACACCTCAGTTGTCATAAATAGAATACAATTATTTATTTTAATAAGTACTTCTAGCTCATATGCAGTTTTAAAACTAACAAGCTACAAAGCATGATAAAATTAAAGATAGCAATCTGAAAAAAACATTTACAGTTACATTACTGCTCATTTCCAGCATCTGGTCTAATTAATCTGTTAATGTCTGTTTTTTCAAATTTAAGAGAAAATGTTTAATCAGTTTTACATAATTTCAAAGGATAACAAAATTTATTTTGCTAATATGAAGCCATAAAAGCACTAAACGTGAAAGCTATAAAACCAAAATTGTTCAAATTATCTTCTCACCTTTGATTTTTAATATTTTGTTGTGACTTAGACGTTACCTAGTACAGGACTATGGACTTTGCCAATAGTAAAACTCTCACTGAACTTCAGAGGCCACAGTAGACCCATATTTTTTTCTCTTTTCTGAAGAGATCTGCAGGAAGGCCATAGCGCAAAAAACAGTGGCAAAGCTGATAAAGAAGAATAAGTTTCACAAGGTGATACACTGTACAGTGGCAGAATTGAGAAAAAAATTGCATCATCCATTGCTTTATTCACAGATATCCATATGCATTTGTTTCCTCATGTTCATTCTTTACATTCACTTACTAGAAAATGGACTTTACTTATATTATTCTTTTACTATTTTATATAAAGAAAGCTGAATATTTAGCAAGTAAAAGCAGGTAATGCCTCCTTTTAGGCATGAATAATTATCAAGAAGAAAGTTCAAATGTCCAATATTTTGACTCTTTCTGTTACCACCTTGTTAAAATTCAGAACCACAATTTTACTTGGAAATCAAAAAACCAAGGAGAATGGAATCATAAGCTCTCAAGAGCTTATTCAATAATTGCCTTGTAAATATTTTATGGATAGCCTTTATTGTAATAGTTTACAGTACAGTTTACAAAACCCTTTATGGGTCAGATTTAGAACCCAGATTAGAACCCAGATAAGCAAAGACTGGTAAATGAGTGCTAAAAAAGGTGGTTATTTGTGCCTTGAAACTGTGCATCTGCTCACATCACTGAACAGCCATTTTTAAAAACTAAAAAAAAAAAAAACCAAAACCAAAATTCAAAAGATCAGGGAAGATAGAGCTGTATTTTCTTCCTGAACTTATGAACTGAATCCTAATTTTACAAATTTAGTAGAAAACCTAGGTAAGCTGGTGTGGCTACATAACACAGCACTGTGGAGCAGCAATTCCAGTTCCAGTGGCAATATGGCTGCAGTAACTAAGAAGCATAGTGTAGGGTTATACCAAGCTGTGTTATTTCTAGTTCTTGACCAAGCTCAGTAAAAGTTAGTTCAGCTGTGTTCACCGAGCTCTGTTTGAGCCCAGCTTCTCTGACGGACAGTTCTCAGAAGTTAAGGTAATTAACTGGGGACGTGGTTTGTGCCAGTGCAGGTGTATCAGAAGTTATCAAATCTTACTTCTGAGTTTGTACCTCTTCAGCCTCTCAGTTTGAGGGTCATAGAGGAAGTATATCCTGTAAAAGCCAAGTTGGAGAAGAGACGAGAAATACAGGGAGAATCGAATAAATTACCCAGAGTAATTTATTATTACCCAGGGTCAGTAAGATGTACTTTTATAGTGCTGATAGCCCAATATCTACCGTTACAGGGATCAATCCAAACAGCCCTGCAACAGGGACCCAGAGGCATTTCTCCATACAGAGACTATAAGAAATGGGTGAGGCATCTGACTGACAATCCCAGACAGCCAGCTTCTTGCCCAAGTGCCTTCTCGGGACTCAAACCTCCTGCACTTGAAATGTTTCAGTTTAAAGGCTTTCAAGTTTTCTTGCCATACTGGTTAATTACCGTTGTTTATACCAGCAAGGACAAAAGAAAACAAAACTTATCAGGTGAATTAAGCTGAGTCACACACTTAACATGGAAATTTAAGGCCAGATGTTTGTTTGGCAAAACAGAAGGAGAAACCTGGGCAAGAGTCACCTTGATGTATCTTTAGCTGCATTTTACATGCCAGTTTGCTAAGTGCTTTAACTGCATGAATGTTTGAAAAGGTGAGGGCGACAGCCTATTTGCTTATGTGTTTTGGGGAGTAAGCCTGCTATGTTGAAAGGACAAATGCGCAACAGTAGAGGTATGCAGAGATTACAACAGGAGTGATGCAGAATGGTTAAATAATGAAGAAGGTCTGGATAAAACCAAAGGCAAAACTAGGAAGAATGCTTAGAAAGAACAGCAAACACACAAAAGCAGCTAAAACTATCGTGATTAATCTGAAAGAAGTGTCAAATGGAGGGGCACTTGTGTTTACAGGAGGAACTATGGAGGAGACATGCTAACTTGGCTGACCAGGAAGAACACCTTCACGTAGTCTGTGTCGGAGCTGCTCACCTTCAGCACCAGACTGAAAATGTAGTTCAACTTCATTATCTGCAAAGGCAAGGTCTGTTTATAAGACTTCATAGGCCTCCTGTTGTGTTTCCCCACAGCTGCTTCATTCAAACATTCAGAGCTTATACAGATTGGGTAAAAATCCTACTGCAGAAAACATCATTATTATGTACCATGGGACTCTGGAAATCCATGTACCAATCTACTTAAAACATTGTTGTTAAATTCAGTTTTTAGAAAAACCTTCAATACTTCCTACCCCATGCCAGTTTTGCAAAAGTAGCTATGTTACTGCTGATTTTTCCTGATAATGTGCTATTTCTTCTTTTCTTGACAAGCATACAAATGCACTTAATTCAGTATTCTGTATAAGAAAAATAACAAGTTTTAAAAAGCAAAAGATTCTGTTCTTCAAGTTTAGTTTCCAGTGGCAAAATACAGGCTTCTCTGACAATAAGTATGGCTTACTGGTAAACTTATTAGTACACATGGCATTTTTTACATTGAGTTTGATAAGTTGGCATGGGGTTGCACAGAATTTATGAGACATTTTATCTGTGCCAAGACATTTTTTAGGTGAAGATGTATTAAAGGGTCAGACATGGCCCAGTAGCTAATAAGGTACAAAGACACCTTCACTTTCATTGACTTCTCTGACATCAACAAGGACAAATACACTGCTCTCTGGCAGAGAATGAGGTTGGTACAATAATACATTTAGAAATAAGTTAAGCAAATAGCTTTTAAATGGTTATGGGAGGAGTGGCAAATGAGCTCATTTTCGAGCAACCAAACAATACATGTAGCCTATGCACAGGTAATGCCCATGATGAAAACAGATCTGTGCCTTCCTGCTCTTTTATTGAGTTTGGAAATTTTGCCACCTATGTAACCAATTGAAAATATAAGGCAAATCATGTCGTGCTCCTGCAGAGTATTTGGCAGTGAAACTCATAGGGTTTTCAAACTCAAGTGTATTTTTCAATTTCATGAAAATTTCCTAAGCTGATCTTGGTTTTCAGACTACTGAGGGGAAGGAATGAGGGAAAAGAGCAGAACTTCATTTTCCAGGTATGGCAGGAGTATATTATTTACACCTTTTTATCAGACATGACACACACTGTGCCATGTTACCATACTGCTTTATTTACAGCACGACTAATTTAGAGCAAGACCTGTAACTATCTCATCAAGTCAATAGAGTTGTTGCGGTTTTTTGCTAAAACAACATACCATTACTTACAGAGGGCATTATGGTTGCAACAGAAAAAAACTTTCCTAGCCCCAGTATAATCATGAATAACAAAGTATAACCATTAATAATCAGTGATCTGCTCTGTAGCAAGCATCCCACACTATTTTTGACCAGAAATTCTACCCTGAAGTGTAAATGTGTAAGAAAAACATCAGTGAAGTTCTGACAAATTGGTAGTTTCTGATGAAAAATGTTCTGTTGAAGTTCTCTTTCTACTCTGATCCTGGGAATGGGTAAAATCTATATGGCCTAAGACATTTAAATAGTTTGACAGGAATCATGTATCTAGATGTTCACATAAGTCTTTACAATCTTTGGTTTTAATTCTATTAGCTGATCCTTTTGTAGGGAACTGAACAGGGAAAACAAACAAAATGAAGAAACACAGTTCCTTTTCTCACAAAAGGAATCATTCCTTATTCATGCTGAAAACAGAAGGCTTTTTTTTAAATTTTTTTTCCTCCTTTCTATTTTTCTTGTTAAATAGCTTGTGATTTGAAATGGAGCAGCAAGGAAGCGGAGCCTCCACAGGTTATTTGGAAGAAGAAAGCAAGAAGGTCAGTTGACAGTGAATGTCAATATATATATTTTGGATGCAATCAGAAAATATTCTGAGTGTTCTGGCTGGGTCTGATCTCATCAATGTCTGTGTATGTTAAGCCACACATAGAGTAGCAACCATGCTTGCTGTGCATGGTGGAATCAAGGCAGGATTTCTTATTTCCTTTCTTGTGCAATATTTTAAATCTACTGCATCCATTCCAATGTCAGCCCCTATCTTGAAGGTAGAAAAGCAAATGTAAAATTTTAAAGAAGTTATTTTAAAGTTTGTTAATGGCATTTTGGTTCTGTCACAGATTTTATTGCATCTCCAAATTGCACAGAAATAGCAAGTTACTTGGTCTAACAATGTAAAAACAGAATAAATAAGTATGTTTTAATCACAGTTTGTTCAACCATTCTTAAGAACACTGGTTTACGGGGAACACAGCTTATACTTAATTGTAAGTTTAAATCTCTGCTACTTGATTCAGTGAAAATTATCTTTTAGAATTTAGACAGGAAAAAATAAATATTATCACAAATATGGAGCTACTTCTGTGAGGTTTTATACACTTTACATTCCATTGTTAATGCCTCATAATCATGTACCCTTCATATACAATGACTAAAGGAAACAAACATGATTTCTTGTGGTTCTGAAGTGTCTTTGGCACCATACTTGCTCAGCTAGCTGTCACCTCCGACAGATTGCTGTGCCGTTGGAGAACTGCAGGAGCTGGCAGGAAGATGAGCTCTTCGATATCCTGAAGCTGCTTCCCTGAAGCTGAAGAGACAGACGTTTCTGTTTAGAAAGCAATTTAGAGGTGATGTTACACAACCATTAATTAGAATACCCTTCAGACACCCTAGAGAACAGATACTGACCTGTTCATCATCTAGCAATTACCTTCCTCCTATTTGTAAACTAAAAATCAGGTTGTCAGCTGAATGACAAAAGATTATCTTCAGTCTTTTTCATCTTTTAATCCTATTCTGAATGATACATATTGTCTCACTGAACATTAATTCCTATCGTTCTTCTAGAGGCATTAATCTTTCTCCATATTACTTTGCTCCACCCAGTCCATAGCCCGATATATAACTTCCTTCTCAGAAATGTTAAACAGATTATAAAGTTACATTTAAACAGTGATGCTCCCTTGCTGTTCAGAGATATCTAGATTTGGAATAAAATGTCAAGCTTATATGCACAAAAATATATACTTTGTGGTTTTCTGAAGTTACTAACCTCTAGAAAACCAACACATACTCTGTAAAAGAAGTGGTTTCCCCCTGTTGAAATAATTAGAGAATATGCCACTTAGGCCACTCGGGGTTCCTTTCTTGACAGTGATACTTTTAAGTCTGATGCAACAGGACAATTTGGACAGTGAGTGACATGATTTCCTATTGATTCCTTTTTTTTTTTTTTTTTGTGCTTGTGTCTTTTAATCCATTTTGAACTGTAGAAGACGGAAGAAAGAAGCTGGTGTGCAGGTTAGAAAGTATGTGTTTCATTTCATATGTGTTTGATTTCCTATTAGTACGTGATTTTCACATTGTTAGGTAGTTCCTTACCTACGAATTGTGTTGGGACTGACTAGCTCTGCATCTGCTGGAGTGGCATTTTGGAACCCATTTGGGAGATGGCTTGTTCATTTCCACTGTGTTATATCACGCTCTTACAATGTGCATTTGGGGGTTTTAGCAACTGCTGTTTTCCTAAGAGCTATGAAATTATCCCCTAGTTTTAAATTATGCACCTGCTAGCATCAGATAAAATGTTTTCTGCAAGAAGACCTGTCAAGGCCAGAAAGCTATGCTCCTACTGTCTCTTGCTCATAAAATATTCAGATTCAATTAAAAGACAACAGTGATCAAGGTGGAAAGGAGGATCTGTGTGTTACTACAGCTGAAGGGTAATGATAATTGTCACCTATTAAGTTATACAGCATAACGCGATGATATTTCATTTTAAAAATAATGGGATTTCTACAGCAGTCTTTGTGAGATTTGGGTTCACTTTGGTTTTGTTTTGTTTTCTTTCACTGAAATGCAGA
Source organism: Egretta garzetta (assembly GCF_000687185.1). Classification (NCBI taxonomy): domain Eukaryota; kingdom Metazoa; phylum Chordata; class Aves; order Pelecaniformes; family Ardeidae; genus Egretta; species Egretta garzetta. Next base: position 6,731,668 of record NW_009258383.1, read on the forward strand.
ACATCTGGTCTAAAAACTGCACACCAATATGTCAGATGAAGATTTATAGAATTACAGTGATTAAAAAGGAAAAGTGTTTTACAATAAACTGACACATCTGTCAAGTGTCAATATTTACTTACAGGCAGCTTTTGATGTCTTATAGAAAAATAGATTATTCTTCTTCCCCTGACTTCTTTTTGACTAAAATCAATATTGGAAAAATAAAAAGGAGAGAAATTACATTTGGCTGCTCTCTTTCGAGACATTGTTGCACTGGTTCTAGGTAGTGATGAAGGAAAATGATGACCTTTTACTATTTGTTTCAATATTGATCTATCTACGCTTCATCTGCTCTTCCTATGGTCAGTTTTTAGCTGTCAATAAGGCATTGTCCACATAGCTGCATTTGATTGCTGTGTGTATACAGCTGTGCTTGTTTAAGCCATGTTGGCATGCACTACATACCTGTAGAAATTAGATTTTGCCTTTAAATTAACCAGAAAAGCTGTTCCACCCCTCATTCTATAATCTATGTTTTCAATGGATATAATAATTTATTTTGGCACAAGTGTAGAATCTTCCTTCAACACAAACTGCATGAGCAATTGCATTACATCAGATTTTAGGAAGGAAGAAAAATCAGCTGTGACTCTGAACTTTTATTTTGCCTTCTTTCTTTTCTTTAGAAAATGTGCCAGATTAAAATAAAAGCAGACTGAACAATGATAATAACATTCCTTGACAGAACATACGTAAATATTCAACTTGTTAAAGACCTTTTTTTTTTCTTTCTTGGAATGGGATATCTTCTTAGGTTAAAAAAACCCCACATATATTAGTGAGTATCTCATTTTAAAAAACTGAATAGATTGGGTGCTTAAGACTTCCTAAATTAGCTTAAAGTCTACAGTGATCTCTGCTCAAGGTGTCCCTACTGGGGAACTCCCAGATGGAGTGTTAGCAAATGGAATGATGCAGATTGCTTGAAAAGTAGGATTGCTGTTTACTTGCCTTCTAGTTATATCTTAAGAGAACACTTTATTAAAAAAACCCCGAAAACACAAAAAAAAAAAAAAAAAAAAAAAAAAGGAAATTCTAAAGGAATCATTCATGAACTTCAATAGAAAGTATAAAAATACATTTACTTATTTACTTGGAATAAATATGTATAATGCTTGCTAAAGATCAGAATATGTGAGCCAGGTTTACAACTTGTAATGATTTTGTGTGCCACATCATAACCCTGTCAAACTTCTGTAAAATCCCTTGCAACTTCATAGTATTCTGTCTGTCTGAGGGGATACTGACATATCTGTCCCCTGTATGCAGTCTCCTATTTTCATAAAAGTTGTAGCAAGATATTCCTGGGGATTTTTCCATCTCTTTTTCAGCTGAGGAAGTGAGCCAATGGGTTAAGAACAAACAGACCAGCAGACTGACTGACACACAAACAGTGTGATTAGACATTCTTTCTTTCTGCATAAAATCAGGTAAATTATGCAGTTTGTTTACCAAGGGTATAATTAGGATACTCAGGAGAGAAAACAGTGTTAGAAGACTTTTAATTCTGAAAACATCAGAGAAGAATTTATATGTGAACATATATATATATGAATGCAGTCTGGAGAGAAGTGTAGGTAGCACACGGAGAAGAAAAAGCAGAAGAAAAATGCACACAATTTAAGATAGTGATTGTACTTTGAAAGTTCCCAGGCAGTGGTTTGCCATAGATCCCATTTTAAAGGATTAAGTAACTTGGCTTACTTGAGAACATCAGATTTAGCCTAAGGAAAAATAGGTCATAAATTACTGCTTTTCCAGGAACGACTTTGAGCAATATTAATGTAATAGCAGTCAGAAGAGGACTGAGTAGCCATCATACAATATCTTTAAGTTTTGAACTTGATCAGGTAGTTAGTATAGGAAAATCTGAGCAACCTTAATGCACTGAGTACTGTGGCTGCAATAAAAAAAGGCAAGGAGAACATTGGATTGTATTGCTAGAGGGCATACGGTATAAATCAAAGTAGTTGATACTGTATCCATGTAAGCTATAAATTGAACATTACTTAGAATGGTGTATATAGTTCTGTCACCATATTTTAGCAAGGGTATAACTGTGCCTGACAGGAGACTGTATATTATATTAACATCTAGACTAAAGTCATGTGCTAAAGATTTATGTAATAATTAGAATTCCAGAAGTAAACTTTACTAAGCTTCTTTAATTAAAGACTATGCTTTTATAGGCTAGTCTTACAAACGAGCTGTTGGCAGCAACTGTGAAACCTACCGCAAGTTAAACTTGCACTTCGGTTAAATATGAGGACTCCAAGTCTACTATTTGCCACACCATATTGAAAGACAGAATTCAGACTCTCAGCAATCTTCAGTTTTATGACTTGGATCTTAAAGAAGGTAGCCCAGAACAATAAAAAATGGCATAACAGTCCAGGCAGTGAGTGTGATCATAGGTCCAAAGTGACACCCAAAAGTAACTGACGCTGTACACCTATGTTAAGATCCCTCGTGGGGTATCTCTGGATAGGATACAATTTATGGAGCAGGATATTCTAAATAATTTTACAATTCATGACCTATCCTTCCTAGGGAAATGGAATTAGGTGAGATTTGTTATACCTTAAAGGCAACAACCAGTGTTAGTCTTGCTTTGTACTTGGAAAGAAAGTCTTCAAACAGGTTGTCAGGAAATACTGCATTTACATTTTCTTTTTTTCTGGGAGAAAGCTTCTATATATGAGAAAAAAAGCAAAAAAGAAAAAGAACTGCCTTTTTTACTCTCCCTTGACAGTGAATGTCAAGCTGTTTTGATGTCTTCTGTTTATTGTGTTTTTCTCTGGGAATTTGAAACTGAAATCCGCTTCAATATTATCTTATTTTGTGAAATAAATTGTTTCATTCTCCCATCCATCAAGTAAAGCACACAGCACTGGATTAATTCAGATTAAGAGAAACAACAAGGAAAAAAAAGACAAAGAGAAAACTCCAATGGGACAATGTTCTGCGTGCCTTTTCTATGGAGGTGATGGTGATTTTTCCAACTGAAATAGCCTGAGACCTGTATCTGGAAGGGAAGCTCTGAAATGTAAGCATAATAGATAAGCAGAGGAGTGCCATTTTACATGAACTGCACATTTACACTTGCCATTTTATTCTTGTTGGCTTGAGTAACAGTGACTGAACTGTTCCCCATTATCCATCTTTATATCTTCCTTTTCTCTTGAAAATAATTTAAGTGTACATGTAGTAGAAGTACTACATAGAGTTGTAGAATTTGTAATGAGATATAGAAAAAAAGATGGTTGCTTCTGTTGCATCCTAGTAACATTGACAATGACCTTTTTTCCCTTAAATCTGCCTCTGTCTTAATCTATTTATTGTCAGCAGTTTAACATATGTCTTTCTTATTGTGGATCTTCTACTTTTAAGTACAAGACCATTCTGAAATATCTCATGTTTTCCTTTAGTCTTGGCAACAGAAAAAATAACTGTTTCTATATGTCATTTAAACCACATATAAATATCTAACTGATGTGAAAGAAAGCGATAAAGTTAACATTAGAAACATATGAGAAACAGTTAAGCATACACTGTAGAATTTTTTTTTCCCCTTTTTCTATAGGTTCTTTCACCAGGATATAGTTCTATTAAGCTCCTGCAGTATTATTGCTGCTCTCTGACATAAAATCTATACTCATAGGAACTTGGTAAATACAATCTCAAAAGGCAACTTCCTATGGCACAGGTATCTTCAAATATATGTACAAAATGATGACTTTACACAAAGGGCTTGCTGCAGCCTTCCAAAGGACATTGATCTAACATGCTGTTTTCATTGTGGTATTTTAGATGATTGAAGTATTCATGTAAGCCATTATAAAGGGTCCCACAACTGGGAGTACCATGCTTTTCTGATCAGCATCTTGAAATTATTCATTTCTATTTTGCATGAGACTGATGTTGCAGAGTAGATATTCTTCCCAGCATAAGTTACTGCTTAAGAGAAATAAAATTGACAGCAGATATATTGTTTTACTAGCTGCAAAATCCACATACTACAAGGATGAGGAAAATAGTCTGATACTAAAGCAGAAACCCCAAATAACTGAAAAATAATTATTTCACCCACAATAAAACTCAATTTGCCATGTTACATGCTTTTGATTTCCCCTTGTCATTGATGATTTTGAATTGGTAGTATATAGCACTAATACTTGCACTTTTCTATGGGTTCTTAGTAAATTCTTAGTGGTCTTAAAAAAAAGCATGCTTTTGTGCAATACAATGTAGATAGTGTGTGAAAAATGCATCAATGTGCTGTAGGTGTCTGTTTTTTTCCACAAGCCTCACTTTCTTTTAACAATTAAGCTGTTTGCAAAGCTGCAGTGAAGGTCAATGCAACTCCATTTATCATGCTGTTGGTATACTGGGTGCTCTATTTCTAACCAAGAATTTACAAACGTATATATTCTGAAAGTATGAAGCCTTTTTGCAACCTTGTATCTTGAAGAAATAAAACATAAAAGGAAAAAATGAATGTTCAGTGCACTATCCAGAAAAGCAAGACTTGCATCTGAGGAAGGAAAGGAAATGATCATGTGTAATGATCAGTTCCATTTAAGAATGAAACTACCTTATTATAAATATTTGGAAACCAGCTATCTTTTAACTTATTAGGAAAACTTAAAAAAAATTATCCAAATAGATGAACTTTCAGTGTGTCACATGCGAATCCAAAAGAGAAGAAAGATGGAACTGGGTAAGGAAAAGGTGTTTGTCCTTTCTGTGATGAAGGTTTCCTTAGCTGTTGGTCTGGTTGTTCAAATGTTGCTATCCTTCATTTTCCACCTCTGGAGGTGCAAGGAGTTTAGCGACGACAGATGAGCAGGAAATGTTACACAGCCAGACTTGCTTTTTCTGTTATCCAAGAGTTAAGTTTCATTCACAATCAGCCAGAATTGGGAAAGAAAAATTAAACTTAGAAAGTCCTAGTTGTTGTGTTGTAAGAAAATAAGTCAGTGAATCTCAGAACTAGACTCAACAGTTGCAATGTAACCATGAAGCAAATAGCAAGACCTTATTTTCTAAGGGTATTTTAAAAAAAAATTACTTTTTTGGCTCCTCTTGACATCTCTTTTTGCACCCGTGGCCTACACTGTCCACCACTGGACTGAGGTCAATGTTTAGCTACCAGGTGCATAGAGTTTGAGCCCTCTCCCTTAAAAGCTGCAGCACATAAACCATTCATGATGCTGTGCTATACACCACTGGCATTAACCATTAAGCGGCAGCATGTATTATTAATTTCTATATTTCTATAATATATCTATTTATAATATTAATTTTTTTTCTTAAAAGTAGAGGAATTCAATTTTCACTGGGGAACAAACACACAACTAAATTAAAATTTCAAAACTTTTTCAGTTACTGTAGTTCTAAAAAAGTACAATGAAATATATCTTATCCTTATTTTTATAGAAAAAAACTTATAGATATCTCACTTTCACTTTAAGGAAAAATTAGGAAACTTGAAACTGAGATGAAGCATGAGCAGCTTCATTTCCACTGTAAGCTACTAAAAATAAGTGATCAAAATGCCATGTCCACTGCAAGCTTAACTTAATTCAATATTATAATCACCAAACCAAAGTTATTGTAAAGCCCAAAATGTTCTATCCACTATATTGGATGAAAAGGTTTTTGTAGCCAAAATTAACCGTGATTTCTTGTCTAGGAGATTCTATAGCTTGTATCATGTAGAAGTTTAGATTAGATTAGATTAGATTAGATTAGATTAGATTATTTGAATGACTCTTTACAGAATACAGCTGACAAAATTACTATACAGTCTTGTCTCAGAAATATTCTTTTGAAATTATCTTCAGAAAACTTAATCTTTTTATAAAATCAGCTGTAGCAGAAGTATCTTCAATCTGTAATATTTGATACCTTACCGTCAAACAGCAAAATACTGTACAATATCTTATGAATATTCACATGTCATTTCCCAGAAAACACATAATCCAAAGCACAGAAGTATTATACTATGACTCAAGTTTAAACTTCATGAGGATTTTCTGTATGTTTCTGTGAATTCTTGATGTCACTTCTTTATTGCCTCTTTTTAAAAGACTCCCTTTATGGCTTTTTCGATTGCATGTGTGGCCTTCAATCCTTAAATCTTATTACCACATTTATTGAAAGAAACCAAATCCAAACAAACAATTAGAAATAGAAGGCAACTGATAGGTTACTGCTGTATCTCTAGGTTTCAGTTCCCCAAACAGTCATCATTCAAATTTGTAAGACTTTCTGGGATCCAAATTCTACCAACTGGCCCCTTCAAGTCTAACAACACATTTGGGACAAATTAATTTTTATGAAAGCTTCTTTTTCTTTCTTATAAAAAGCATCTGAGAGACATAAAAGGCATCTGAGAGCATCTATACACATGATTACCCAAAAGAGCCGTGCACTTCTAGCGTACATATAATGAAATATCTGTCTCTTGGGTAATTATGTGTATACCAAAATGTTCACTGGTAATTGGGAAATCTGACCCATCATCTACTTAAAGTGTTGGTTTTTTGTTTGGTACACGAGGAAATTACCTGGAAAAAAAAAATGATTGCCAAGGGTTACACAGAATGTTCTTTCATCATCATTCATTGCAGAAGCGGGATGGAGGAAAAACACAGAAACATAAGGAGATGAGATGAAAGGAGGATTGCAAAGGAAGCCAGACTTCTAAACTGAGCTCTGTGATCTCTCTGTCTTTCTCTCTAATGGGTGTCCTCCCTGACTAGCCCAACTTCATGTTAAGTAACAGGCATGTGGCATTTTCTGCAGACAGAATGCAGAGAAAGGCAAAGAAAGCACTGCACTATCCATTAGGATGAATCAGCTCATTAAACAAAACTCAAATCTGACTTTCATCTGCAACCTGAGGCAAACCAAACTTTTTTGAGGGCTGTATATATATATATGTGTGTGTGCATGTATATATATAAATATATATATATATAAAAATATGTTTATACAAATATACCCTCTAGCCCTTACTAATGCTTCTGAAAAAGCTGTAAAGGATAATGTCACAGGTTTTTATGCTTACCTCCTCAGGTGTCCATTTTCTGTGGGTCTGACTAGGACAGAGATGTCTTCAGTCACTAACCTCATTCATCACAGTTGACAAACGCAACCGAAGTTTTGATGGGAACATTGGAGTCATAAAAGGATGCTTTCAAGCACTCTAGATTCCTTTTGCACTATTTTCACAAAAAAAAAAATTATCAGTATTAATGTATGGATGTCTTTACCAGATAACAATGATGAAAAATTGCTGGAAGGCTTGCCCCTACTCTTCCAGTTGCCTGCCTCCCTTACTTCCTCTGGTCACATCGGACATAGGTGGATGTAGGCTAGTCATCTTAGACCCTAAGCGTGACAGGACCTCACCCTTTCAGGACGAGGATGAGGATGACGTTGTCGCCCAGTGGTGTGACTTTTCACCCCTCCTTGTGACATCAGGCATGAGTTGCATGCAGCTGCTTATCCTCAGGCCACATTCCTACCCATATCAGACAAAGCAAGGTAGTAATAGGCACCATTGCTCAGTTTTCTCAGGGAAGAGCAATATTCATGCTCCTATGAGTCTGAAATGTCTCTTGTATAATTGCTTTTTTGCCTGCCATTTTAGTAGCCTTTCTGCTATGGCTGGTGTGTTAGTTATGACCGTCAGTATTGTCTAGGACACTCATTTGATGGTTGTGTGACTTTTTTGTTTTTCAGGGCATGATCCTTGGCAGGGATTTTAAATACAAGTCCTCCTGTAATGTGGCACTCCATTGAGATCAAAGAGGATATCAGAGAAAAAAACTGCCTGGTGGCTAATGATGAGGAATTAAGGTGCCTCTGACCCATCCCACCGCATCTGGCAGTGTGAGATATGTGTGTGAGCTTACCACACTCTGCATTTTACTTCTGTGTGGTTTTATATTGCTTCACATCAGGGTAGCGCCTAAGTGCTTTCCAGATAAAATAAACTGTTGTAGCACAGTCCCCAGGAGATTCTTTCCGTTGTAATCTGTAGAGGGCTAGAGTATGGGCTTGAGCTTACTATGTGACTATTAATACTGTGTCTAATTGTTAACAGACTACCAAGCTCCATGTAGGTCTTCCTAACTTGCACTCTGCCAACATTATCTGGACCCATTTCAAGGATTGCACAGACCAAAGACTGTTCCAGATAGGCAGACACACTCTTTTGGACGGGAAGGAAGTTTTCCTATGTATCAGGGAGCTGTTCTGTTTCACACTTTCCTTCAGGACCAAAGAATGGACTGTTGCCTTTTTCCCTTATTCCACTTGGTTTCAGAAGTCTTAGATATTACTTTTTAAATATAGGAGTCAACACCTGAGTGTAAGGTTCAGTGGCCACGATGTAAATGGAAAATCTCCATTGCTATTCAAGTGCCATCCTCAGATGCCCTCTCAGAGACTGTTGAGCTTTTTAATCACCTCTGTTTCTGCCTGTGGTCATGCACAATGCACTATGCATAAGTTACTCTGAGCCTTTTCTTCTGAACCATAAAAGAGAGATCTCCTATCTTGAACAATTGCATCACCCTCTTCAGTGCATAGTGGGATTTGAATTCAGACTCCAGGCCTGCATGGAGAAGGCCTTTCTAGCACATACCCTTCTCACTGCTAAGATATTCAAAGTTTTGGGGTGGGCTGAATTTTCTCCATGTTTTTTTTTGCTGCAAAAGTATACATGCATGTTAGTAAAAAACTCCTGGCTCATGGCCATGAACAAAAGTCTCCCCCTCCCCGCCTCTCTAGGCACTGATGCATAAATCCAATTATCTTTCATTCAGTCCTTCACTTAACTTTTCCCCATCTCATTTCTAAAGATCCCAGATGTGCTAGTTTTTTGTATAGGCATCCAGCATCAATAGAGCATTATACAAACTGCTGGAGCACCTAGGAATTTACTGACCTTACATTTACAGGCCTTAAATGATTGACCAGTGTTAATAAAAACTTAAAATTTTATTTTCTTGAAGAATATTCAGAAAGGAAGAAGGCTGAAAAGTGAAGGTAGGAAAATCTGCAGTAATCACAAACCAACATAAACATTTCAGCTTTTTTTTTTGTCTTGATTTTTTTTTTCATTTTCTAGGGTGTATACATAAAACAGGAAAAGATACAAATTGAGGCCACAGAAACCTTTAACTTGTAAATAAAGAAGCACAGTGGGCATGATCTTTAATTTTTTTAAAATTCTATTGAGGGAAGCTCAGAGCCTGATTTTCCAAGATATATTTTGTAGCAATGTCTCTTGCACCTATCAGAAGGCAGAATCAACTCTGTTGGCTTTATTGACTTTAATTTGAGCTTCTTTTATTTACAGCTGAGATAATCTCGCTATCTCTTCCCCATAGATCTGGCAGTAATTTCTTCTTACTTAGTGAATAAAATCGGTGCTTTGATGAAATAAGTATTCCTTATTCTTGCAGTCTCAGCAGTGCTGTCTTTATAGTTACAGGAATGGTAAATCTTCTTTCAGACTGTCGGCAGCAGCATTAGGCTGTAGTCAGATACAGCTGAAGCAAATCTCCCATCTTTGTAACTTCAAGTCCAGTTTTCAGTTGTTTGCCAGGAAAATGGATATGCTATTTTCATAAGCTGTGAAATTAAACTAGTTGAAATAAAAAGCTTGGAAAAATACTACCAGCTACTTATTATGTGTATGTGCTACGCTGTTGTATTCTGAAGTGCAGTTTGATAATTGCTGTACTTTCATTCACCGATGGAAAACTATGAAAGATACTGTCACAGCTCCATCAATGGGAAAGAGCTGGATTTATGACACTTAGACACTGCCGTGATGAGGACTTTAGAAGAATTTTGATGGATAACAGGAAATAGCTGGAAGGAATATGGTTGAGCACAAAAAAGACATTTCTTTTTCAAGTCCGTGTTTTATTTTCAGTGCATGTGTTTCTTGTGGGTTTGGCTTTGGGGTTTTTGGGGGGGGGGGAGAGGAAGGATGGTCAGGGACATTTATTTAAGGCAAATTATGCAAAGAAACTGCTTCTTCAGAAAGCCAGCAATCAGCTGTATTCAGGGAGAGGGTAGCCCACAGTTCTGAAACACTGTCCCCAGTGCTGTATCAATTCTTCCACTGAATGAAAGAATGGAAGAGGGAGAGAAGAGAGAAGGCTGTGCAACCACAAATGTTTTCCTGTGTTTAACAATAGTATTGAGTGCTTTCTACACTTAAAGTGATCAGTCCATCAGTGGAAAAATTAAGTATTACTGACAGGGCACAGCCTCATGCAGGACCATCAGCACCAAGAGAGGGGACATTTCCTCCTATAGAAAAAATTCCTAGGGTTTGAAGCCATTTCCCTGTGCCACTGTTGTATATCGGTGAGGCTGACAGAAAGCCAGACTGGGTCAGAAAGCATCAGGCATGGTAATGCCCTGACAGCACAATCAGAGAACAAAGGGGCCACCATAGAGAAAAATCCAAGAGGCTCTGGATCTATGTAAGATGAAAGCTTGACACTGTAGCTCTTAAGCAGATTGTTTTCAAAACAAGCTTCACTGGCTACAGACTGTGTAAGATTTTGGTTAATAGATGTTCATCTTTTCCCTCGGTAGGTCTGATTTAAGACTCAGTTTAATAGCAGTTCCAATTTTCCTAAAAAGTCAGCATGCCAGTCTCTGGGAGCAGCTGGGAGCATGTGACCATTATTACGGATTGCAACACACCCTAACAAAGGATTTAAAGTTCCAAAGTGTCCCAGAGTAAGAATGATTTACCACAGAAATAGACAGGCAGCTGCAATGACAGAAATTGGTGTTTCACAAATGTGACTGCTTTGAGGATTTTTAAAGTTGACCACTTTGGCAAGTGGACATGTTCATTCAGGGAGGAATTTTCCCCAGAATAAAATTAATGCTCAAAATATATAAGGACAAAAGATAAAGTCACAGAGGTTCAGGTATCATCTCTGAATGAGTATCAGCAGGATCCTGAATGTGTATTTCCCATAATGTATATAATTTTCTGTATGACTCTAAATGTAACGGTTTCATTCCCATCCACACCAAAAATAATTTCCAAAACATCAAAAACTCCCACAAAATGGAAATCTTATTTTCCTGCTATGTCTATTCAACAGTGTTTTGGTTTTGTTCACTTCTAAGGTCTTTTTTTCAATTAATTCAAAACATGTAACTGAAATAATCCCCCATAAAATATTGAAATTGCATCTTACTTGCCAAAAAGGTGTTTTCTTATCCTCATAGATTATTTTCAATGAATATTTATCACTTTCTCTAGAGCCACTAAATTCCCCATACATCTTTTTCATACCATGCTTTATCTCAGAGAAGATGTAAAGTCCCAAGTTTTTAATTCAGTAGATAATAAATAGATTTGCTTTCCTGACTGCAGTCCAACACAGCACCCATTTCTTCTGTCCTGAATTTCCATTGGTACAATTAGCCCCTTGAGGTGTACACAAGGTGTGCAAAAGTGAGTGAGTCCAATATCTGTAAATAAAACTTTTAATGGCATCCACTAAGTTCACCTTAGAGAAACCGCTACGTTAGTGGATGTTCCTCATCAAAGGCATACAAAATATGAGATTTTATGCTCCTCTTTACTCAAGTCATTTGGATATCACTATTCGTTTCTGCCTCTGTTTCTGCCCACACATTACTAATCTCCATAATCTAATGAGCTTGCTAAAATTTAGTTGTAGGAAGTAGAAAAGTCACAGAATGATCTTTCTTGAAAACAAAATGATTTGTGTAGGCACAACTCATGAATCCATGTTTGTAGAATATCAGAGTTAATAAGCCATGTGGAACTAAATTCTGGGTTTCTTGCTTGAAAAGAAAAACCTGTTGAAGTGATGATAAAGCAGATATTCCATTAACTTTTGCTTCCTATTGTCTTTTCTGGAGCCAGAACTTTGCCTTGCAGCCTAATATATCTTTTATCTGATCTTCAAATTGCTGAGTGCTTCAGGTATATTGGCGTTCCACAGATGACAAAGCACTCAGCACTTCACAGGACTAGGGGTTGATACTCACAAAACACTGTTCAATTCAGTATCTGCAATTGACTGTGGACCCCAAAGTTTGTATACATGTATTTAATTACTGCTGTAAAGCAACTGGTGAGAAATATAGAAGCTGCCTCTTTCATTCATAGCTAGTTACACTGATCCTTCCCACTTAAAATTCATATTATGTACAAAACTACAGATAAAATAGATTTATTTTTTAAGTTTTATTTTTTTAATTATTCTAACCCATGCCTTCTGGGCATACACTCTAGAATAGGAAGACAAGATTTAAGGTTTACCATATTTTCTAATGCTGTAGATCATTAAAATATAATAAGAAAACAGAATGCTTACAAAATTTTGGAGAAATTTAGGTGATCCAGGCTTTAAGATTTTGTTATTTAAATAATATATCTTAAACTCTGAAATAGCAGCATGTAAATTTCAAGTGATAATGAGAATATGGATAAGATGATAGCTTTTTATAACCCTTCTGTATCAAAGAGACTTAAGTCAAAGAAACTAACCTAGATGTGTTCCTTTCTTCTACACAATCTTAGATTGCCCCAGTATTTCATATTACTACTGGCCATTGACTGCTTGCTTTTAAAATTATTTTGATATGTATCTGATTCTGATACTGAAATATTTTCTGATGTTGAAACCTACCACTTCAATTATTTCTATGTATTTAGAAACTAACTGCACACAGGACTGTGATCAGAAAGAACTTCCATAATTTTCAGGGGGTTGGGGTATTTTTGTGCTAGTCAGTTTTCAAAAAAACTGAGACAAGCCCTCTATTTTGCAAGTAACTCATTTCATGCAGTCCTATGTGTGAAATATTAAGTGAAGGAAGCTTGCTTAATATTGGCAGTCTATAATTAAACATTTGGCCTTGCGAGGTGTCTGCATTTTCTTGCAAAGTCAAACATCTCCAGATGGTGAATCACCCTCAGTTTCTCAGACACATAGTTACGCATGAAACTAATTATTGTCTGAAATCCATGGCCTTAATGGCATTCAGATGCCTAACATCCAAATAAATCAATGAGAGCTGGGCACTTAGATGCCTTTCAAGATCTAGATCTGGAGAGCCTTTAACCCCTAAGAAGCTGCTAAGATCCAAACATTTTATTTAGGTGCTTTGAGAATATAATCACATGTCATGATAAAAAAGTATGCAGAACTTTAAGCAAAAACATAAATAGCTAGAAATACAACATTTATATAGAAAAAAACCCACATACAGCCAACCTAGACTTCCAGTTTCCTTCATGTTCTGTACAATCTTAAAAGAATTAGCAAGCCTGAGTACCGATATTTGGTTTTAGAGGTATAATAGCCCCTAAAACCCTTATATAAAAAGCCATCACTTTAAAACTCTTAATTACTCTCTTTGAAAACATTTGGAGGATGAATTTTTACACTGAAACAGATTTGGGGAACAGAATATTTGCCAGCCTTCACATATGAAAATTACAGAAGCAAAGAATAAAACTTTTTAAAAAGTAAGTAAGTTACAGAAACTGTTGGGAGAATTACTTAAGTAGCTTTTAAGCAGTGGGAAAGTATATGTAGGCATGCCTCATGTATATACATGCATGCATACTCATCTTTTGAGTACTCTTGGGTGTAGAGTCTTTTTGAAAGATATGCAGCCAGCCTTTCTCCATGTTTTGGTCACTTTGGACACCTGCCAAACCAAACCTTACCTAACAATTTTTTTTGTAAGGGCAATCCAGAGTCTGTAAAGGAAAGATAAACTGAATGGGAATAAGTCCTCACCTAAAGAGAAAAGGGTCACTTTTTTGGATGGTAACTTAGATGGCTCATTTACCACAGCTCTGTCATCCTTGATAAAAGTAAATAAGGAAAATATCTCCAGGGCAAACATTTAAAAGGACTCTCATGCAGGCTAAGAATTACTGTACTCATTAAATTAATAAGACAAGAACAACGCAAAAAACCAGTCTAATTTGGTTTTGACTATTTCATTTTTTTTTGAAACATAATTATGTGCCTGTACACAGCTTGTAGATGAACTCACCACAAAGTCATGTAACTTCTTGTGTTCTTTTGGCCTAAGTTGGCTGTATATGGTTAGTAAACACTTCTAGAATAAAGCTGAATTAAGTAAATACTGATTGCAGTGGTTTGTATTTTCTTTTTAAGCTATGAAAACATTTATATTCACTTTTTGTACAACTTCTAGAGCTCATATTCACGCCAATGGAAGTTCTGAATGTATAACAAAATCAAAGAATAAGCTTCAAATTGGGTACAAGAATTGCCTGAAAATGCTGAAGTCTGATATATTTTAAAGCTATTCTTGTGACAGAGGTTGCATTGAATTTGGCCGCAACCTTTTATCTTTAGGCATCTTTTGAGGAAAAGAAAACTGATCTAGATATTAAAAAACCCCCCTGCATTAAGGACATTAATTATTAATTGAAGAACACATTAAGCATTCATGAAATAACAATAGAAAGTAAAAGATCACTTCTGTGGCTGTTATTGTAAATATTTTCTTATCCATATGCTCATAATTATGGCAATATCAGTCTATGCATTTGTAGCATTCCCTGCCACTCTAACACAGTAGAAATGCAGAAGCAAACACTCGTCCAAAATCTGCCTTGTGGTATGCCATGGAAATGCATGAATGATAAATTGCTTAAACCTCCTTTCAGAAGGCACTGCAAAAAAGCTGATAAAAAAAAGAAAGGCCTTGTCTTTCTCTAAAAATGTGATTTGTCATCCCTCTAACATTGGGAAAAGTTGTAAACCTACCTCTCAGCCCAAGGGTTTTACCTGTAACACCACCGGCTTTGCTTGTCATAATGCTACCAGAGGCTCTCTGAGACAGAGGGGCAGGGAACTGGGATTGAATTTTGGGAGTTAAAACTAGCAATTCAACATGCACCTGATTTTGTCAGTGCTTGGGAACAACTGGACACAGGCATAAAATATAACCCATTGTATACGACAGCTGTGCCTGCCTATGCCTGTACCATGGCAGCCAGGATGTTCACTGGCAGATGAACTCTGTTTGTATCTGCCAGCCTGTTCAGGCACGGGCTTGAGCCTGTGCTGCACCCTCAATGGAGTGCCAGTTTCTGGGTTCAGGTTCTTGGTTTTAATTCAGGCCTATCTGTCAACAACATGGGGAGAGGACAGTTCTCCTTTCTTTTAAGTGAGTTTTCCTGCATAGGCTGAGAGTGCAGACCACAGGAGGAGGCAACAGTTTAGACACACACACATGCATCCCCACAGCACATGAAGAAAGAAAACATCCTTTTAAACATTACTAGCTCTGGTAGACCAGAAGGGTTTTCTCAGGTCTTGAATGAGGGCTAATTGCAGGAAAGGAAGACTTAGGACACTCTTAATTCCAAATGGCAGAAAATCTGGTGGCTACACAACTTGTCTGAAATATGAGAGCGCCACACTGAGTCCCTATTTTAATTTAGGCTTGACATGAATGGAGTGTGAAGCAATATCCTGCTTGAGTGTCTGATCATTTAGCTACTGACTGTTATGTCATGGATTTTTTTCCTTACTACACTCTTCCTGAATTTTCTGGTGAAACTCAGCTCATCTTTCCCTGATGAGCACAGCACTGAGTTATAGCCTTCAAAAAGGTTTTCTAGGCACACCACAACTCCTTCCATCTTGCCTGGATTAAGTTTTAGACAGATCCTTTTCATTTAGGTATTAAACCTGCTGAAGAGCCCACAGAGCTGGATGAGGGTGCTTTCTGCAGATAGTGAAAAATAAAGCTGGGTGTTATCTTCATAGAGCTGAAACTGGAGACCATGTTAATTTTATAATCTTACCAATTTTAATATAGATAGGACTCTACAGGTAAGTAAGATCAAGGTAAAGGATTAACTGCCTGGTGGGTCCTTTGAGATTCGTTTGAGGAGAGATGCCAGTATTTATTCAAATCTTTCCACTCCAGAAACATATTTAACATCACCTTTTTATTAAGTGTGCATATTTGGGGTCTTCTGCATACGTGCAGTCTTGGATTTGGTACACCTAGAGAGCTCTCTATTGACATGAAGAGTAATATCATTGCCTGAAATATAAAGGAAAGGATCTATCTGCAGTCCCTATGTCCAGTATTTCAAATACTCAAGAAATATCAAAGCAGAGCAGTGTCGACATTTGTCCATTGACAACAGAACAGAGGAAAAATGTTCATAAACCAAACAATTTTTATTTCAAAGATAAAATTCTCTTATTAGAACAGCTTAATACCATTGCTACCATCCATTCATGGGGTCAGGTTTATTTTGGGCGGCTTTTCTGTATTCATGTAAAATGTGAACATTTTCCCCTACAGTGCTGTAAAACACTCATTTTGCCTCTCCTGTCAGGAACTTCAGCAGACACTAATTAACCCTGTGGAGAAAATGTTTATAAAAATAACAAGGAATTATTAGCAATGAAGCAGATTTGTGTGAAGTTAACTCATTGGTCAAAAGCTTTAATGAGCTGAGACACATCACTAGAAAGCTTTTTGGAAGAGGCAGCATGAGTGTATGTTCCCAGATGGGAATCTCTCACTTCCACCCAGCAGTGTCAGACCATTAGAGAACAGTTTCAGAAATGCACACCTTTTAAGAAATTTTGAACTTTGGCATTTATGAAGAATAGTATGATTCCTAAAAGGGGCAAGTCTTTTCAGTTTTTATTCCTAAAAATATAGCTAGAGATGGACCAATCTTATCTGGGATACTTTTGTAACATGGGGAACTAGAGGGTTTCAGCTGTGCAGAGACACAACCAACCCAGCAATAGTTCTGACTCAATACATTTTTATGATGGCTTAGGTATTTTTTTAAAAATCTTTGCCCTAGTTTTCCTAGCTATATTTCCTATAAGAAATCCTTATATCTGGATTATTCACCGTAATACCTGTTTTTTCCTTACCTAATAATTTCTTTGTATATAAAATGCTCATAATACTTATATAATGAGAATTTTTCATACATAAAGTTTCAAGACTGGGTCTTTACAAAGTTTTTCAGTTCTATAACATCACAAATATTTAGACTATAAAGCTTTTCAGATTTGTTTCTTGCTACCACCAAAACAAAATGGATCAGCTTTTAAGTTTCTGCTTATTAGGTCTCAATTTCCTGATCTCTTACAATACTTCCTTTTATTGTTGTCTCTCTCCTTACAAGAAAAAAGAAATAATTGAATAATATAGCATCTCCAACTGCATAACACAAATTGGAAGACATGATTTTTGAAAGCTCTGTGAACATGTTTTAGCATTTCAATCCATCACAGATAAGTATTTTTTTACCTGAAGTGATAAAATTTCATTTTGTTTTTAGTTTTTAGCACCAAATAGCAAGAAATCAATCCACACAACCCTTAGATCTTCTGCAGTATAAAAAAATCCAGCAACACTTAGCTCTAGTGTTTACTTTGCTTTGCTTTAACAAATAATGACCATCTGCAAATTGGGTCCCTGTGTTTTTGAACTTTGTGGGAGTTTGGTTCTTAGGATATGATGGACAGTTTACTCTAAGCAAGCTAAATATTTCATCCCACTACACAAAAGATACATAAACAATGAGGAATATACAAATAACTTACTGAACGTTTAGGAGATTACAGACATTAATTGCTTCGTCTTACAACCCTTGCCTTCTGTTTCTTTTAAGATGAACTATTTCCTTGAAATTCTTACAGAAGCTTTGTAACATCTTAACTTCTTAGCCAAATCAGTATCTCTTCTGGAAGGCAATAGGAAAATGTTAGTTGTATAATGTCCAAGTATCTTTCATGTCTTCAAAGAGAAGAACTCACTGGTCATTCAGTACTACATATCTGTGCTACACACTAATGATTTTCCTAAGTCTGTGTGGAAAAGGGTTGACTGAAATGAAGAAAAAGCTTTCTTTGAAACATTTTTAGTAAATAAAATCAAACATATTGTCAGGAAATTATAAGCAAAACAATGTACACTACTTATTTGAGAATTGCATTTTTGTTTGACCAGCTCTCCTGAATATTGTTTAAATATTACTTTATTTCTCATACAATCTACCAACTTCACAGGGTTTGTGAAAGGAACTCTCTTGTCTCTATTCTTTCCTGCATCCAATGGGAGGGCAACACGCAGAGTCTTAACTCCCTCATTCCTAAAATGCTAGGTCAATTTAGTTGAACTACAATGGAATAAACTGTGTTGCTGCTGACTGGTCAAAAATCACATGTCATTTTCCTCCAGGCAGAAGAAACATGTGACTGAGATTCAACTCTTGTAGCTGTAAACATCTAAAATGTAGGTGTTACAGAGCCTACACTCAATGCAGTCAAAAAGGCATCAAGGCAGATAGCTACTCATCTGAAATCAGTTTGGACAGCCTTAGATACTTGCTTTGCATCTAGCTGGTTATCCCAGTTCCCACACTTAAAACTGCATATGAGCTGCGTAGACACTTGATACAATTGTGAAATACATATATCATCTCAGCCCCATTGCCCCAGGAAAAGGAAAACAGATATAATACCCTCCTGGGAACCACTGCATATCCCACCTGCTTCCCAGCCTATACGTTTGGGAGACTAGAATACAAAGGAGTTAACACCAAACCCAGCCTAAACTGTCAGGAGCATCTCCCCTATGAGGAGAGAGATGGGAGATGAGAGAGTTGGGCTTGTTCAGCCTGAAGAAGAGAAGACTGAGAGGGGACCTCATCAACGCATAGAAATATCTTAAGGGTGGAAGTCACGAGGATGGAGCCAGACTCTTTGCAGTGGTGCCCAGTGACAGGACAAGGGGCAATGGGTACAAACTGAAACATAAGAGGTTTCAGTTGAATATGAGGAAAAGTTTATTCCTCCATGTGAAATAACAAAGAAGACAACAGAAATAAGACTTAGACAGCTGAATTTCACATGTCCACATGTGATATGAATCTCAAATTCTAAAGATAGCATCTCACCTCTAACTGCTAGGTTGCTTCCTGTTTATTAGGAAATGATAGATTTCAGAGAGTGTAAAACTCATGAGGATCACCTCCGATATCATTTGTACATTAGAAACCATTACATTTTACTGCTATTTCTCTGCATTGAGCTGGTAACTTGTATTTGACTAAATAGTAATACCTACAAGGATACATAAACTAGAAATTAAGACAACATGGGATGAAGAGTCCATGACCTGACACTCTTACAGCTAAATGAGTGCCTAATTTCCTTCAGTTTCCTGGGTTAAATGGATAGCCAGTGTCTCACTGTACACTGAAGTTTCTACATTAGGAGTAAGGAGCACTTTGGAATGCTCTGCCTATTACTAAAACTTCAAGAAATAGTCTATTACTCTTTCTTTAAGGTAGATAAATTCAGCACTCACTCTGTCACTGAAAGACATTTTCCAAGATATTATTATGATTTTATTTGCTTTTTGACCCAAAATTTCAAACTTTCTTAAATGGCACAGACCCCGTGCAAGTTTCCACTGACAATTCTCACCAACAATGCATATGGAGAGAAGTCACCACTAGTTTCTTGTTCATATATTTAAGGCCTTAGCATGACATCTGGTGCTTCACACTCAAGATCTGTCTTTTCAGAACTGGGAGAGAGCTGTCAGTTTGGGACCCTTTCTTGAAAATCCTTTTAAAATTCCCCTTTGAAGCTCATGGGTTTAATCACCTACCTGAGTGGAGGTATAGCAGAAAATGAGCTTTCAGCTCCAGACTCCCTGTCCAAATGACATGGGTCACCTGAACCAGAAGTTCTAATTGACCAGCTCTATGATGCTGTCAGATTTAAGTTGCACCATTACTTGTCTCCTTTGTCACAACAAGAGAAAAACAGCAGGTTAATGGAGTCATCTAACTCACTAAATCCCACCGGAGGGACTCTTCCCTGCCCAAGGAGATAAAAATGCTTGTTAGGGCCAATTCTTTATGCCTCATTTCACAAGTTTAGTGGACAGTCTCTTTATTCTTACACACACTTCACTCACAGATCTTCATGTATTTCCCTGTTTTCTCCTGATTTTTTTCCTGCACTTTCTTTTTTACTTTTTCATAACTCTACTGTTCCTCTGGAAACTCTACTGCTCTTGCCAATTTGCAGCTCTCCAGTTTCATTGCCATGAATGTTGCAACATATGCATATCCTGTGTCCTGAGGGCTTCCACCAAAGCCAATACAGAAGTCAATAGCTGCAACAGAGATATGAAACAATGTACAGCCATGACCAAAATCAAGTAACGGAAGGATTTCTAGAGCATCCACAGACCACCACACAGAACAGAAAATCTCAGATCTTTGATTATGAACTGGCAAGGTGTCACTCCTGAAAGAACCACAAGAAAAATTATGACTTCTGCAGAGTGATATTCTCCAGTAAGTTTACCAGGATTTCTTTCAAGCTTTTCAGCAATATACACCTCAGAGCAATGCATATTTTAAAGTAATTTTTCTCCTTTCTATGAGATATCAGGTATGAGTGGTGTAGACTCAGCCACTGAAGCAGATATTTGAATAAAAAATCAGTATTCTTTCAATGACAAACTGATTTTTCTCCTGTTTGAAAATTATATAGGTCCAACTATATAGAACTCTCTATTTCTGAAATTACCCTTGTAAATACAGTTTTACAAAGGACATAAAGATTTATATAATAATTGAAATCTATACCTGTAGAAGTGACATTTTAGAGTTTTTCCGAGGGATTAAAAAAAAAAAAATCATGTCATTTTTACTTAGTGTAGGAAGGGAATAAACTAAGTGGCTAGTGGGAAAAAAAAATCAATAATAACTACAGAATAAAATTTGGATGTCCTTTTAACTGAGAAAAGTGTGATGCAGTTTTTCTTTAACTTCTGATATGAGAAAGAGTTGATGTTATTTCTCCTATGAAGACTTTTCTTCAGTCGGACTACATGCCAGCTTGGAACATTTGTTCAAGTCAGTGTCAAGGAGAAACCAGCAGCCTGCATATGTCCTCAGGAAGTAGTCAGCAGTGACTGTTACAATGGGTCTTCATTCAACAGCCCTCACAAATTAATTATCTGTGCCCCACATCTCCTGCATGTAGTTGCTGCTGGCTGAGTTATCATTCTAACCTATTTCATCCATGTTTGATCCAGAGGTCTTCTATGAATTTCTCAGATTCTGTTACAGTGCTTTATTAAGCAACAATTTCTTTACTCTCAGTCTATCATTTTGAGGAAAATCACCAAATAAACAACAGGTGGAATAGTCATTCTGCAAAACCAGACCAACAGCAAATATAATTATTATGTTTTACCAGCACCCTTTGCTAATGACTTTCTTTTTTTAAAAAATGGATATCTTATTTTTATTGAAAAAAAATACTAAGAGTTAAATGCTTCATGTATACTGAATACAAATGGATTTTTTTTCTTTTTTGTAATGTGTTTTGTCAAATACTTGTCTGTAGAAAAAATTACTTCAATAATTCATAATTCATATCTTGCAACCAACTCAGCTTATGGCCTTTGATTTCAAAGTCATTCAGGAATAAGCTTCCTGCAGTCAGCTAATTAAAATAAAATAAAACTAAAGTTATTGAGATCATATCAGGGTCCAGTAATTCTTTATTCTCATTAAAGCATAGTAACACCACATGACTACATTTTCATCTTTATTCCTGCCACATACTTCAGGTTCAGATGGACATTCTTTAAGAAGTATTTAGTCAGTAAGAAGGAAATTATTTCATTATTAAAGCTCATCAGTATATTGATGACTTCTTTTAAACCTAACTTAAAATATATTGACTGAAATAACAGTGGCAAGGAAACATTTTATGACTTAAAGAAAGAGTAATTACTTTTTTTTTAGCCCTGAATGCAAAATCTGATGATGCTAGAAAGAAATGGAAGTAGAATGAAAGTATTAGGTCCCAGTACATTATATACAGCTGAATTCTTCTGTATGAAATACCTGTAACTTCAACAAGATGGAATGCGATCCCACGAGGGAGGAAAGAATAAATGAAAGTAGGTATTCACCACGTGCAATACAAAATCAGGAAACCATCAGAGGTGAGTTCAGATCAAATAGGGGGGAGGGTAAATCTGTATTAAGTAGCTCAACTTTTTTCCTTTCCCTCACTTTATGTGATTTCAGAGTTTATTAATTCATTATGAATATGATTTTATATAAGCAACTAACCTCATCCAAAGTTGGTTGATATTAAAAAAAACCCATGACTTTGGATAAGTGATCATAGTGCAATTCCACTGAAATCAGGAAAGCTGTGGGAATTCAGGAAATCTAGCAGCTCCTTGAATGACTATGGCAAGTATATTGTAGAAATTTCACTCAGCAAAGGATGAACAGCCTTAAGAATGCAAAACTGTATGAAGCTCTTTCACCCACTCTCCTTTCTCAAATACAGTGTGCAATATAATTAGTCTTTGGCAGTGCTATACCATTCAAACCTGTCTGGACAGTTGTTACATGTGTTCCTTCATTCCATTTCTTTTCCCAGAAATGAATTGGTCCATCTTTCATTAAGATCCTGATGTGTCTTCTTAAGCTTCTTATATGCAACACAGCAAAAATTTGAGTTCATTATCATTCATTTCTGCCCTTCTCAGTGCCTTGATTCCCTGTTACATTTGGCCATACTATTATCTCCTTTTCCTATCAAACATTTTACATTGGCGTTGGCATAATCCTTAGTTTTAAAAACATATTTTGAGCCACTTTTTTTTCTGTCAAAAGCCTTAAAGCCAAGATCAGACCACTTGATTAGACTGGATTCACAGTGTAACTGCTTGGACCACTCCCTTTTATCTTCCACTTGTTTTACTATAACTTACTTTTCTCATTTCTCTCACTATTCATTTTTGCCCTTTCTAGCTCTTCCAAAGTTCTGTTATCTTCTGTGTGCTCTCATTTCAGTGCATACAACACTCACATTTCAAGGCCATACATACCTTTTCCCGTCTTAGTATCTGAACATGATCTATTTTATGTTTCCCCAGTCTTGATTTTCTACATTTTGCTTTCCAAAAATTTGAAATCTCCTTACAATCATCCAAGCAGCAACATATGCCTTTCCTTACAACATTAAGTTCCCCCAAAACTCACCATTGCTGTGAATGAAATAAATACTGAAGGGAGGAAAAATAAAGTCTCAGTAACAGAATAATCATGTTCTATGCTATGCAATTTTATTGAGGCCACACACTATTTTAAATAAGTTCCTTTCTTTTTACCTAATTATATATACATTATTCATTTTCCTCACATGTCTAAAACCAAACCACACTTTCTTCAGAGCAAAAGACAGAAATAATAGTTTCCTAAAATATTTGGAAATAACACTATCCTGAAAGCCATAAAAGTCATTATTCACAATCTGTGATTTCATAGACTCACAGTAATGCATGAGTTTTAAGTAGGTGTTACAAAGAACATTCAAAGATATGGAATTGGGCTATTTAATGTGTCCTGAAGATATGGCAGGCAGTATATCTGGATGCTAACCTAGAGATCTAAGTTATTATTTAATAATCTCTTTTCTTAAAGTCTGTATATATTTGTATGTGAATAAACAAAAAAAAAAATGACAGAAACTAGAAAGAAAAAACCACAATACTAAAAACTCCAAAAGAAATGAGACTGAATGTAGGAAGAAAGATTAAATACCCATTTTTTTACTCCATCAATGGTTATTAAAAAGTGAGATTTGGAACTGAGGAAGTCCCAAAAAGGGCTCCTGTTAGGACTTAATTTTTTGGGGGTGTGGCTCTAAGAGGGACTCAAACAAGAGCAAGGAGCACAATTTCCAATGTATTCCTTCTTGAGCAAGCTTGCATCCGACTGAGCAAAGAAAAACTACTGGCAGTTTTTTGACTGAACCAAGGTCTATCTTTTCATAATGTTCTTTCATCATAAAAATATGGCTGTGCTTCATGATCCTTCTTTATCTCAGGGGCAAAACTGGCATCATACTGTACCTATGTAGACATTGATCCTTGTAAAGTTCTTCTCATAAACAGAGTGCTGGAGGCATTCACCATGGAGTCCATAGGGAGGACAGGTATATCTCATAAACTGGTATATCCTCTCACAATATCAAAGAAAGAAACTTGACAAATATTAACAGTCAACAAATACTCACTCATAAAGATGTATTCCTATTGGACATAATGTCAGAATTTTTTGTATTACTTTTAATAGTGAATAGTATTGATTACTTCAAAACTTTGGGCAAACAACATATAATAAAATTGCATAATATTTCTGTGATGAAAGGTCCACGTCACATATTAAAAAAAGCTGTAATCTATTTTTAAATGTAAAAAATGACACATAAAAAAAAAGTCTTTTTTCATACTACACCATCTCACTTTCACATAATTTGGAGTACATATAAGTATGTTTTTACAGTACTGGTAATGGAAGATAGAAAACCTATCAGATTTCCCAACTACAGTCTCATCTGATCTTTGAAATGCATTTCAGGAGTATTTAGAAAGCTACTGGTATCTGAGACTATATTAATAATTCGGATACATACATTTCTTGACCAGTGTTAAAAATACTAATATCTATTACAATGAGAACAGATTGTGATTAAAAACTTCATCTCAAGTAAGTCAATGACAGACTGCAATGTGTGTCATCATGAAGTCTTAAATTTTAAGACAAAGTCCTGTGAATTTAAGACATCAGGTCCAAGATTTAAATTATTACACTAACAAGCAGGAAAAAAATACGCAGTTATCACAGAGAAGTATTTGTACCAATTGCATAAATGGCAATTTCACTGCTTCCTGTACATTAGATGTATTTTGTGGTGATGGGCATAGCTAAAAACAGTAAGAGTAATCATTTCATGAGGTGACTGATCCCCCTTCTCTTGCATTTGAAAGGAATAGAGTTACAATATGTTTTTAAACTATATTTGAAATGGGCAGAAACACGTTTCCAATCCAATGAATGTTCTTTAGATTCCATTCCTCTCCCCCTGAAATTTCTTCATGATAAAACATGAGGTACAGGGGATTAGATGTAAATGCCATACACTTGCCTTTACAAAGCAACATTTGAGTTGATCGAATTTCTAATTCTGCGTGAATACTGTAACTCACCAGATTTCAGAGACACTTTGTAGTCCACTAAATGTCTGTTTATATGAAATGAAATAGCTCCAAATGAAGAGTATTTTAGCAGAACCATTCCAAAAAGTGTAATGAATTTTAGTCAAAATTGACACATTTCCAGTAAAATACTTTTTTTCTTTTGCTTAAGCAGAAAGACAGTGGTGGAGAGGGTTATTTTGTTTTGGTTTGGTTTTCCTGACATAATTATGAATAAAACAGTTTAAGAAACTACCACCAGCTCTAGTTTTCTTCCTTTCCCTGACCACTTTAGATTTTTAGACACACAACTTTATAAAACATGGTTTTTGTTGTCATATTTCCAAAAGAGGAAAAAAAAAAGTGGAGTAATACATTTGTTATGATCCTACAAGTAATGGAAATTATATAAAAGCATTGTGCTCTAGAGGTTTGAAGGATAAATGAGTAGGCTTTACTAAGTGCATATATTCATTACAGCTCCTGCTATTTGTATGATATCCCTGGCCAATTTACATCCCCTTGTAACTTCTCAGTTATTAAGCCAGCCCTGGAGCCCAGAGCTCTGATCATAACAATTTAATATAGTCAGTCCTTTTTCCTCCTACAATTTTGCTCAGAAACCAAAATACAAATCCACAACCACATCTGAAATTTTCTGGAACAGCTATAAAGTTGCAAATACAAACAAGCTCAAAAAAATAAAATAATATACTACTTAGTATTGTAGTATTGCTTCCCTTACAATCACTTATCTCTGGAAGAGAGTAAAAATGAGGAAAATGCATAAAGGCAAATGCAACTAACTAAAGTGTCTTTATTGTCTTCTGGATCAGGAATAGCTAGGAGCTGACACAGTATGCTGAAAGGATGATCCAAAATGTATGTTTATATACTAGCTGGGAAGGTTATAAAGCAAAAGTGGGTGAAAACCAAAATCCTTCATCTCATTTTTGCAGTGTTGTGGGAAATCTGTGTGAAGAAAAGTCTACGGTGAGATCAAAAGGGAAAGTCAGATGTCACAGCTTGTGTGGCTGACAGATGTTTCCTTTGATAAAATACTGTCTACAACAATGGTGAAATAGCAAAAGCAACGTGTTAAGAAGGTATACATGGAAAAGGAGGTGGGGAGCTATAGAAATTAATATTCAAAGAAGAAAAATAATTAGATACACATAATCAGCAAGCTAATTTCTTTGGTTATTTTTCTACCAATTCTATTGACTCTCCTGAAAAAACCTTAAGCAGTACTGACTGAGTGCTTGGCATTTCCAAAAACATTTTTTTAAATACATCACTTCAGAGCTGTAAAATAGGCAGAGCTGTATCATTGTTTTACCTACTAAAAGGTCAGCACTTCTTTTTCAAGCTTCTAATCTATTTTATGTCATTTTCAATTGGTGGTGTGGACTGATTGCTTAAAGATAGCCAGTTCTTTAGTAGTTTTACTCGTGTACAGTGCTTCTGTCAGCTCAGAAGTTCAAAGTAGCTGGGAATCTTGTCCACTTTAGTAACCCTGAAGGGACAAGTTGATTTAATTTCAGAACTGTGGCCAAAGACAAAAAAGTATGCAATCTATTACAAAATTCAAGTTGAAACACAAGCAATTAATATTAGAAAAACAACTGTTGCATAAAAAAATCTATACTACAGTGCAGTAAGAAAGAATAAGCTCAGAAATCTTCAATTTGTATTTCTATTTGTTTATTCTGTATAATAGAGATGGCACAAAAGAAACTAAGAAGATGCTAACAGAAGCAGATTACAAATGCAACAGAAATCTGTTTTACGTCTCTAATTGAATTGTATACAACAATTTCTGTTTATGTATTCATTCATTCATTCATTGTCACAGATTAAGAGATTACACAAGTTATTTAAATAATCATTGACTCCATTGAACCAACTGCAGTAAAGATCTACCGAAAGGATTTATTTGTGTGAAATATTAATTGGAATACATTTACTTGAATTTATAGGTTCTGTTTGTGGAGAGTAGCAGAGGGTTGTAGAGACATGAAGAGGCATAGATTTTTAATAGCGTCCATGCAGGTTGACAGCATAAAAGCAGACTTTCTTTTCAAGTATATAACCCACATTTACAAAAGTTCTGTATTATAAATTAGTGTCTGAAAAAATACAGGGTCAGAATTACATGATCAATAAATGGAAGAGGAAGAAATAAAGATGGGACTAAGGTAAAATGCTTTAGGATTTGGGAATCTATGGTCTTGACTATGAAAGGAATAGAAACAGTTCAGTTCTACTCATTACATTCACATGTAAAGCTAAATTCTTATTCATGTCCACTTTTGAGTATCTACAAATGTCACCGCAGGTGTATGACCTTACTCTGTCACCCTGTAGTAATGTATCTACTGAAAATCTAAGAAGTATGCAGATATAAAATCAGAATAATCCAATATTTTCTTCAGACACATTTGCCTGCTCTCTGGTAACTTCGTTTAATGACCCAATAAATTATATATTAATTAAACTAATTTCTTCATTCATTAACAATCAATTCTGTCCTGCTAAAATAAGTCTTTCTGCAGAAAATGTGGCTGTATTCCTTTAAGAGAGGGCAGATATTAGCCCAACACTATTTTACGAATATTTTTCTAAGATATGGTTTGAATGTACAATTACCACCTCTCTATTCTTATTTAGGAAATGACCTACTGAGACTCTTCTCCTTTGTGAAGATGCTTTGATCCTTGATTTTCAGGAAAGCCTATTATACACAGGCCTGGAAGTGAAGTGCTTCATTGTCCCTTGTCCCATTTATTGCTATTGTCCTTGAAGATTTTCTAAGCACCTCTAATATCATGTATAGATTGGACATTTCTATATACTTACTGATTTTGTATTGTAAGTGCAGTATCCAAGTTTATACACATATTCTATAAGCATAAATGATTTTTACATAAATATTGAAGTCTATTTCAGGAAAACAAACTTGGAAATAATTAATTGTATTACAAATAGATTCCCCTATAAAGGCAACCACTAAAATGAAATCTAACTTAGAAGATGAACGGGAGTAGGAATAAATCTGGATTGTCAGTCTCTACTGCTTTGGTTGAGATCATCAAGAAGGACTCAAATGTTGCACAAAAGATGCTGGTGCTGACTTAAGTGCACAAAGGGTTATTTGTGGGTCCATATCTGATGGCATATCTTAACTTTAAGTTAAAGAAAAAAGAAAAAAATATTAAAAAAAAAGAAATAAAAAAAATAATAAGGAAGCTGAAAACTCTTTCCAGAGGCCAGCTGGGAAAAGAAGGAATGGTTGTATTTCCACAGTGTGCACTTCTGGACATTGTCTCCAGTGGAGCAGGTGGTTCCCTGAATAGTTCTTAACAACAACCATGATGCTTTGTCAGGCCCTGCTCAGTTGCTCTATGGGTTACTCATGTCCGTTACGAGTCCCACCTACTGGAGCACATTTTAATCAGGTGCAGACAATGTGCATGATAGTTGGTTATTAAGTGTTGCAAATGTATATTATTAGGTAATGCTTATTGGTTATTTAAAGGACTATTGGTGACAAAAATTGCCTACTAAATTCTGGTTTTCCCTAGCATAAAATTATAAACTAAGGTCTACATAGCAAAGGATGAAAACTGGGGAGGAGTTGGGGAAGAAAGGGCAATTTTCACATCAGTGGCAACAAGAAACTCCACGTAACAGGCATGACAACGTTCCACGCAGTCTCAAAGTTTGCCTGTGAGAGGCCACAAAGGTAAGAGTGTTTTGGATTACAAATCTAAGATAACCTGTGGAGAGAAAGCAAACAGGAAAAGCTTGTACATACTATTCTAATGTTAGCAAACCAGTATCTGAGACAAATTGGGAGTAAATGGGAAGCAAAATCCAGGCAAGCTATAGAAGTAGTCTGCGTACATATTGCAAACCTGGTTTCACAATAAAGCATAAAGTTTTTCTTTTCTGCTTCATGGCTCATCTGTCTAGAAAAGTCCTGTTTTAGACGATTTTCCTGTCCATTTTGTCTTTGCCTCTACTTGTTCTTTCTTCCTTTCTCTTTATTTCTGCTATACTCTTTGTTATTTTAAACTATTTCTTCACCCTTCTTTCCCCTGCTTCAACTTCTTCAATGTTCCAGCTCTTCCCCCTTTTCTCCCGTCTCATTTCCTTTGAATTCTTCCCTTTTCCTCATACTTAATATTTGTCTCCACATTTTGATCCTCACATCTTTGTCTTGTGCTTTGAGTTTTTCCTCTGAAATGCCAGATTCATTTTTTCTTTGCCATCACAAAATCCTGCCTTCTTCAGTTCCCACCTCCCTGTATGCTCTCTGGCCCCTTAACCATTTTTATCTTCATTCCTCTTGAGCAACCCTGCCCTCAGCCATCTCAGCCTTCTTTCCTTCTAGCCATTCCCTTCTTGAACATACCCCAGTATCTAGGGATGGGGCAACTCAGTTTTTGAAATAAATTGCAGATGTTCGTGTTAGAGGAGTAAAAGTCAAGAAAGTTTAGAGTTTGATGAGGTGAAAGAGCAGGTACCTTAGAAAGGTTGTGAATGTTTCTGGAAGTATAAAATTATACTTTTACTTTTTCAGTCTCCTTCACAGACAGTACAGGAATACAGTAAGAATCTTCAGCTAAATTTTATTTTAAAGAGGGAGGGGTAATGTAGACAAGTGATATGTGTGCTTATTTAATAAATCAGGGTTTGAAGGTTAAATGCTTTTAAAACCTAGTGTGTCCCAATGGCCAACTCCTGAGCTTTTGATTATGTTATTAGGTGAAGATGGAGAAAAAAAGCTGGAGAAACGTATGAAAGATGCACTAAGGATGGTCTCTCAGGCAGTTGGCTTAGCCGGCCTAGAGGTATCACTCTGCAGTACGGGTTATAAGAACGCAGAGTTGCCAGGGCAAAAGCTGAAAATGCAGTTATACAGGGACACATCACTCCACCTAAAGCAATTCATTAGAGCCCCTGGTATGTAGGCAAGTGCTAGAAAATGGCTGTATTATCCACACAGCTTTTTATGCTCTTCCTTCTGCACTCAGAGCCACAGAACTAGGAAAAGTAGCACACAGGAGATGTGCTGCTGCACAGTATTGCAGATTTTCTCTAACGCTGTACCTCTCAGAAAAAGACAGATATAGGACAGCTGCCTTTTTTTTTTTTTTTTTAATTTCCCTTTCAACAACCCTAGCAACCTACTATCCCACTGCAATTTCACTGGGCATAGAGTCCATCTCTCTGTAGAATTATGTGTGCAGTCTACATTTAGTTCACTCAGCATTATGCACCTAACAACGAAGGCACGTTTTTTTCCTGTAGGTTTGTGAAAACAAGTATCAGGCTGATTCTCATTCAGATGCAAATATGAAACCAGTCAAAGTGGACTGAAAAGCCTGTAGGCTACCTTTGTCGAAGTGAGGAGGAGGTGAAAAGCAGCCCCTTGTTGCCAGCTGGGAAACGGTTAAAATATGGTGAAGGAGACAGTGCTGTGGTATTTCTCATTATGAAAGGTCACTGCTTTGCTAGTTCATCACCATTTTTTGGGAGAATTGCAGAAGGTTGTGTCAGGGAGAGAAAAGTATTTTTCAGGAGACAAGGAATAATGCAAAGAATTAGGGAGACAAAGAAAGCACTTAGTGACTTCAGAGTCGTTGCATGGACATAACCTGGGTCAGGGTTTGGCTCTGACTGCCTCTATCTGCATATCGCTTCACAGTATCCAGTGCACTAAGTGGTGGTCTTACTTACATGGCTGTAAATCCAGAGTATCTCCACGGAAGACAACTGTCCTGAAACCAATGGAGGTAATCCAGATTGATGATGGTGTAAATGAAATCACACTCTGCCCTTAAGCACTTGCTCTGTCTCAGGTAATATTTTCTTTTAAAGTCTTCCTGATAGTTAATCTTTTTTCACAAACCCCAGGTTCACTGATTTGGTGGACTCACAGTGGTAGGCTCTGACATTTTGTTTCTTTTGGACTCTCTCCACTTTAAAAGAAAAAGACAGTCAAAACCGCTTTAGCCATTTGTGTAGAATCAAGGTGTTACAGCAAAAAAAGGGCAAACTTATCTTCTTTCTGTGCATTTCATCAGGGAATCATTCATTTTTTGCTGATACTGTTTACATATTTAAAACCTTCTTGACATGTCTTTTAAAGGCTGACCCATTCCTCACACTTCTCTCTCAAAATGACCTTCCCAAGATAACCTTTCTGGAATCCATCTCATTCCAATGAATACTTTCCCTGAGGATCACAATTACATTGCTTGTTGGTCAAGCAGGGTAATGAAGGAAGCAGATGCAGCAAGAATGTACTGCTGCTGTCATAGAATCATAGAATCGTTTAGGTTGGAAAAGACCTTTAAGATCATCAAGTCCAACTGTTCCCCTAACCCTGCCATCCCACCACTAAACCATGTCCCTGAGCACCTCATCTATTCTTCTTTTAAATACCTCCAGGGATGGGGACTCAACAACCTCCCTGGGAAGCCCATTCCAGAGCCTGACAACCCTTTCTGTGAAGAAATTTTTCCTAATGTCTAACCTAAACCTGCCCTGGCGCAACTTCAGACCATTTCTCCTCGTCCTATTGTCTGTTACCAGGGAGAAGAGGCCGACCCCCACCTCGCTACAGCCTCGTGTCAGACAGTTGTAGAGGGAGGTAAAGGGCTCCCCTCAGCCTCCTCTTCTCCAGACTAAATAACCCCAGTTCCCTCAGCCGTTCCTCATAAGACTTGTGCTCCAGACCCCTCACCAGCCTTGTGGCTCTCCTCTGGACATGTTCCAGCAATGCAACGTCTTTCTTGTAGTGAGGGGCCAAAAACTGAACACAGTATTCAAGGTGCAGCCTCACCAGCACCGAGTACAGGGGCACGATCACTTCCCAAAGTGCAGGACCCGGCACTTGGCCTTGTTGAACCTCATGCAGTTGGCCTTGGCCCATCGATCCAGCCTGTCCAGGTCGCTCTGCAGAGCCCTCCTCCCCTCGAGCAGATCAACACTACCACCCAGCTTGATGTCATCTACAAACTTACTGAGGGTACACTCAATCCCCTCGTCCAGGTCATTGATAAAGATACTAAACAAGACCAGCCCTAGAACTGAGCCCTGGCAGACACTGCTTGTGACCAGCCGCCAACTGGATTTAGCTCCATTCACCACAACTCTCTGGGCTCAGCCATCCAGCCAATTTTTTACCCAGCAAAGAGTACACCCGTCTAGGCCATGAACTGCCAGCTTCTCCAGGAGAATGCTGTGGGATACTGTGTCGAAGGCTTTGATGAAGTCCAGGTAGACAACATGCGCAGCCTTTCCCTCATCTACCAGGCGGGTCACCTGGTCATAGAAGGAAATCAGGTTGGTTAGGCAGCACCTGCCTTTCATGAACCCATGCTGGCTGGGCCTGATCTCCTGATTGTCCTCCATATGCTTGGTGAACACACTCAAGATGAACTGCTCCACAAACTTCCCTGGTACCAAGGTCAGGCTGACAGGTCTGTAGTTGCCCGGATCCTCCTTCCAGTCCTTCTTGAAAATAGGCATCACATTTTCCAACCTCCAGTCATCTGGGACCTCCCCTGTTACCAAGGACTGCTGATAAACGATGGAGAGTGGCTTGGCAAGCTCCTCTGCCAACTCTTTCAGCACTCTTGGGTGGATACCATCCTGCCCCACTGTCAATAGCACTCAGAGAGCTGAGCGGACAAAAAGCAAAATAAAATGTAACCTTTTACTCCTTAAATATAACTTTTGAAACTAAGTCTCAGATCACTTAAATTCTGTCACTCTGAACAAAAATTATTGATGTATTTGCCAAAGATGGTGGCAAGTTTGATAGAGCAACATCTCTTATTTTGGCAGACATAGTAACAGGTAGATCCATCAAGTCACTCCAGAAAACAAGTCAGTGGCAAGGATATCTCCACATCTGTTACTTCCATTACTAATGCTCTCCAAATTATTTCACCAGCTTTCATTGCTGTCACAGCTGCTGCTTCATGTGCTGAATGTTCTACCTCTTTGGCAGCAAGTGGCCAGATGATACTACTTATGCAATTTATATTGCTTGTGACATATATAATAAATGACAGGTCTTCTTTCCTCTCCATTACTTTCGTTGCTCTGAAGGACTACTCCAAATCTGAAGGACCTGTTTCATGTTTATTGTTATTAATCTGAATTGAAGTTGATTCCAGACAGGTCAGTCAGAATTCTGCTGTATTAAGTGTCCCACATAAACAATTTGAGCCCTTTCAGAGATTAAACATTGTCCTTGGGTTTTGAGTCTTTTTTTAATATCACTCTCATTCTTACATACAGATTCTTTCAGCTTTGTCTAGGTGTCAGTCATCAACTTTACTCCTGCTTAGCTGCATTCTGTGAATTGCCTCCAGTGAAAAATCTGCTAGATTACATACCCTTTGGAAGAGCAGATTTGCTTTTCCTCTCTGTTTATAAAGCGCCATGTGTATGTGGTGTTTGAAGATATATCAATTACCATTGAGAAACACAATTATATGCTGCCATATAATTAGCTGATGGATACAGGTCATCACTCTACCATTGACACCATAGCTCCTCTCCACTTTTCTGCTTTGCAAACACGCAGGTGGAAAATGAGACACATTTTTTTGGTGTGGTCCCTATCCCACAGGTGCAAATACTTTTGCTTTGCTATGACGATGTGTTTTTCTGCACCATATAAATATATATTTTCTTCACAAACACAGTGAATTCCATTTTGTTACACCCCAGTAAATTTGGAGTCTAGTCCATTAAATCCAGTGAAGTTAATCCTGAATCACCAGGAAAGCACATTGAGTGTTCCACCCTAAGTCTCTTTTTACTAGTACCCTTAATTACTTATCATTAAGAAAAATTTCATTCTTCTCTCTGGATACAAAATTCATTTACCGACAACTAGAATCACTTTATGACCATAGGGGAGACAGACAGTTTCAAGGTGAGACACTGTCCTTCCCAAAGACTAGCTAGGAACCTCAGGTACCTAGGGAATATTTTCATTTCTTAATTAACAAACCTGCAGCAGGCCATTTCAGTGGCTGGTGCACAAACAAAATATGTATATACTGGGGAGGTCTGAGGAAAGAGACAATTCCAAAGACCTATCTCTCCATTTTCTTGGTGGGTAAAGAAAACAAACTGGGTATTATCTGTCTGAGGCATATAAAAAAAATAAACTAAAATTCAAAGGTCATTTACATTAAAAGTTTACAACCCAAAATCATAGCGTATTTGTCAACTATCAACTAGATACTTTATATCAAAAAAAGTTGGATGATAGGACTGGTAACATCAGAAATCAATGAAGTCAAATTCTTTTTTATGATATGATTTGACTAGAAAAGTTGGCCTACAAACAGAGAATCTGCCACAGAAAATACAAAACCTGAAGTACTGAGATACACAGAGCCACTGCGAATCTCACTAACCTTAGATTAAACAAGAATGTAAAATGCTAAGCTATGTATTTCGTTAAAAATCACATTTGTATTACATTTGCTTGACCCTTGCAATATGAATCTTATCTATGCAAATGAAAATGGTTTCCCTTGTGTTCATTATATCAATGTGCAATGGTACTTTTTATGAGTTAAATATTAAAACTCACATACTGAGGGCCTGAAAATTAAATCAGATAAGATTTTTAATGTTTTTATGTTTCTCCTATCCACATCATTAGAGCAATGTATTAAATGTCCTTGAGTTAACTTGCCTTTTTATACAGTTAAGCTGTATTTTGTATAGTTTTAGCAAACTTCTGATTGGTACTGTCACTGGCAGCAAGACGGGTACTTTCTTATAATCTTTTTTCAATAAAAAGCACATCGAGAATATTTCACTAAGCAGCAGCTGACATAAACTGCAAACAAGCATACTACTTTTATTGCAATTATATTCCTGCAAAACCAAGCTTATTGAAAATATATCAATTTTAAATTTATTTTCTCTGTGGTCTATGAAGCATATTTCCTTACTATTGTGATTGCTTAACACACTACTTCAATATCTGATCCAAACCTGTGTACACCTCCAAAGTAGAATTTAATCTTGCTGTAATTTCAATGTGATAAACAGGAAATACAAATAATTTTGTGATCAAACAGATCACTTAATACAGCTTCAGGAGTTAGTTGAACTAAGAGTCTTATTTTACTACTATGTATAAAATATTTTTCAAGTTTTTCACAATTTTACTTATCACTGAGTTGGAGTGGGAAATGAGGCTCACTAAAGAAGACAATGGATAAGACTTAACAACCTAGATACTATACAGGTTAATTATAGGTAAATAGGAAAATTTAATTTGAAATTGTATTTATGCTCTGTATAAGCAGTTAGACAACTAAGGTGAAGCTTGCTCAGCACAATGCAGGTTTAGGTTGCGGATGGTAAGTGGTCTGCAGTATAGATTCCATCTTCCACTGCAGCTAAATTAGGATGACTTTTTTCCCATATTTCAATTAATCTAACTTTTGAAAATAATTTCACCAACCAGTTCCTTATATTACAGGGTTTATATGCTGTACATACAGGGTATACTTAGAAGCCTTAAGAACAGAAGGCTAAAAGATCTTGTTGCAGTCTTTAATTACATGTCAGAGAGTATAGAGAAGACAGAACCAGAATTTCCTAGAGGTGCACAGTGACAGGAAAAGAAGTAATGGACACAAGTTGCAATAAGGAAAATTACAGCTAGGTATAAGGAGTAATTTTTAATGGTAAAGGTGCTTAAATACTGGAACAGGTGCCCAGAAGGTGGTGAGTCTCCATCCTTGGAGGTCCCTCGACCTGGTATGAGTGGAAGAGTGGGACTTCCAGGGCTCCTTCCAAAATACTTGATTCTCTGATTCTACTCATACTCTTAACAAGGAAAATATCTTCCAATCATTATTCATAGTATTTGTATGAATGAATATTGCTTTTAAATTCGACCTCAGATGTAAACACTGCATTTGTATCTCTACTTGCTGTTAGACATATGGGCTGGATTCCAGGTGCTCCTATTATTGGAAATTATTGATTGGCTTTATATAGACTTGAATAGAAGTGAAGTTTGTAATTATCTTTGCCTTTAAGATGTTCAAGCATTTCTGGACACAGAAAAATACTGCTGAAGGACAACGAAGTATTTTCTGAAATGTCCAACTTCTTATTTCAGAGTCAACAAACTAAATCACTTGAACTAAAGAATTATCATATTGACCAAAGTAAGATTTGCTTATAAGTAGAAATGTCACATGAAACGTGACCAATAGCTTGAAAGAGGCCTCATAGGCCAATACCCTTTCCTTGAGGCAAGATTAACAATACACAATTCCAGACATGTTTAAGTTGACCCAGTTTCTGAAAATTCCAGTGGACTTCCAGTCTATTCTAGTCTAGTCTTACACTTAACTAATCTTATACTCAGAAGTTGTCCAAATCTCTTATGTGATTAATTCACACCCTACACACAGAAAACAGAGAAAGGAATGTATTCTAAAGGAATGTATTCTCTTCCTTTTGCCCAGTTCATATTTCAGTGTTTACTAGAAAAAAATCTTGAAAGCAGCCAGTGTCACTTCTTGGCTTTCTACAGTGCCTAAACTAGCATTTCATGGATGAATAACATAATTCAAAATACTTTGGTGACCAGCCTTGAAGACAATATGGTTTACTTTAGGCATGTTTCTCATCATGTTGGTGCCAGACTAAGTACAGAATGACTTTCTACTGATAAAAGATGAAGAATTTCTTTATGGCATATCAAATAGTCAAGAATGACAGGCATTCCCTGAAACTCTCAGAGATTCTTTTGGTTTTCTTTTTTAACCGTTCCAGTTGGAGGATAAGGCAAGGAAAAGCACAAACACAACTTTTCTCTCAGCTTTGGAAATGTATTCTGTTTTTTCCACAAAAGACACCGTAGTTGGTTGTTTTTTGGGTTGTTTGGCTTTTTTTTTTTTTTTTTTTTTTTTTTAACTTCTGTTCTTTCCAGTTCTTTATGTTCTGGAAATATAATATATCACATAAAGATCTGCACAATTACATTTGATCACAGGACCAACATTGCCCCTGAAAATATCATGGTAATGTATGTATATGGATAAGATTTTTAGGCATTTGACTATGTAACAGACTATAACTTCTTCTCTGATAGTTTCAATGCTGGCTCAATGGCTATAATTTTTGTCTCCATTCAGCAGTTTATTTAAAATTTCCATTACTGTATTCAGACTTTATACGCTTAGGAGTGTATTTTTTAATTAAATTTCTTCATAACTGAAACTTGAAGACTAAACCCACATCTTTCTTTATAAGAGAGTATTTTCCCCGCCCACAACTTCCTTGTCAAAGAAGGTCTGTTAATGGCATATTACCTCAGCTGGCCGCTGCCCTACAGATAACAACTCAAGCAGATCCTTGTAGCCACAGAAAATGTGTGGAGGCCCTACATTGTTGGGCAGGGTTTTCAGATCCTAGTCCAGAAATCAGCTGCTTATTTAAGATTTAATATGTTCTGATGTTGATCAGTGCAGCCAGTTTGCACAATATCAAAGCCCATCTATTCATTTATTAGCATCTTCCTGATGCTGACCTTTCCTCACCTCCTGTCCCCAAATAGCAATGGTATCAGCACCTACCTTCTTACAGCTAGATTGTCTGCAGCCTAGGTTGCATTTATTATGCATGGTATATATCTTGCTAGTTCTGGAATGAGAATCCTAATTTCAATATG
The DNA here is from genome assembly GCF_000687185.1 of Egretta garzetta. Lineage (NCBI taxonomy): Eukaryota > Metazoa > Chordata > Aves > Pelecaniformes > Ardeidae > Egretta > Egretta garzetta. The sequence continues at coordinate 6,769,610 of NW_009258383.1, forward strand.
AGTGTCCAGAGGCTTGAAATAGAGCATGAAAACTGAACACCGGTAAGGGGAATTTTTATGATAAAAATATCCATTTACCCCCTTAAGCAAACCTGATAATTTTTACTCCATTGGAATCCTACTTTCATATTTGCCTATATATATTCAAGATTTTTAATAACTGCTAAAAGTTTCCAAGAAGGATATAAAACTTAAACGTGTGAAAACAAATTTGGGAAGAAAAGTGATTGGTTTTTAATAGGTAAAACTTAGATAATTCAAATACTAATTTGTGAATCATACAAATGCATAGTCTTGTTGCAGAGGAGGCCATGTGGGGCCATGTGAGGCTATGTGCTTAGGTTTTAAGCCTGAAATATACAATAATCCTGAAGCATTTAAAACTTCATCGGGGAAGTCTTTAAAGGTTGAGGACAAACAACTGAAATTATTAGAATACATCCAAGCCGCAGCAATGTCCCAAGACCAGATATTCATACTGCTTGAATATGTTGCATCCTGTTGAAAATCAGAGTTTACTATGACTTTGGGAACAGATGCACATCTCTGCCAACTGGTGTCCTGTTTTTACATCTAACCTGAGGGTTATTTCAGTGTGAAGAAAGCAGTGATTTTTATACATTCACACTACAAAGCTTCCTGATAGAGGCACAAATTTGTAAAATTGAGGGTCAATTCTGTAAAATTACTTGAGCCACCATATTTTTTTTCAATAGTTATTGCAATTGGAAATGACCACAGAAAAGAAGCCTTGCCTCATGGCTGAAGTTCACATGAGCTTAATCCCCCAAATCATAAACTCTACAAATGCTCAAGGTCCAGCCCTTCAGTGTGCAGTTGGTGGGCTTCAGAGTAAACTCATGGTTATTCCAGAACTGTCCTTGGAAAGGCTTCTTGCATGTTCCTTTGCAGTAGATGTAATTGGTGATTGCCAAAGTTTGGGTGCTGGCAGTGATGAGTCACAAGGCTCCTGTCATATGTAGATAGCTATTTGTTCTGAGGGTCTACAAGTTAGTGCAGGCGTAAAATAAAAGACAAAAAAAAAAAATAAAAAAAGGAACAACATCAATCAGATTTTACTTGCTTCCACTAAGAACTGTGCTAGGTAGGAACTGAAAACTTTAATTTTCTGTAGTGATTCATTTTAAAAAATACTACTGGATTTTACCCCGTTGCTTCTCCAGGCATATGAACGAGTACATATTGAAATAATTAACATGACCTGACCTGTCTTTCTTTTTGCCATCTCAGCAGAGACTTGAGTCCTTGCTCAGATCATTTAATAAAAGATAATAAATATATATTCAGTGCTATTGGACAAAAGGACTGCATCCTAAGGTTCACTGTAATGAAAAGTCTATCAACAAAGAGAAGAAAAAATAAAATACAGCTCTGGAAGATTAAAAATTAAAAGAAACAATCCAACTAAGCAAAGAACAAATTTGAAAGGTATTAAATTATGCAAAGTACCTGACCAATCCTGACTTTTAATTCTCCCCCCCAAAAAAGAAGACTACAATAAGTCATGAGTATCGTACTCAGATTTAGACTGCTAAAAGCACAAAGTCACTGAGCTTTAAAAAGCACTGCAATTATGTGAACTTCTAAAGAAGCCAAGACATTTCCCCTTCCAGAGAGATTATTGGTGTGAATAGCACAAAAAAAAATGAAGAGGACCTGAGAGGAGAAGAAGTGAAGGAATGAATAGGGAAAACATCTGTGGGGAAAAAACATCTGTGGAAAAACATTTTACATCTATTGGGATATTGCTTGAAGTAGAGTTCAAGGGACTGTGTGCAGGTAAGAAGGGGTAGATGACAGCAAGAGAGATATTTATACATAAAAACATGTGATAGGTATTACAGTGACAAAATCAAATACTTACAAGTACAAAATGAGAGAACTCAACACTCTTTGTAGCCCTACTTCTTTTCCCTGGAGAATATGCATTATGACACAGACTTTTAATACATAATGTCACACTGTGTTTTTTCTGCACAGGACCCCTACTCCATTGAGTGAACAGTATGGATGGTGATCAATTAAAAAAGAACAGCTATTCAATGTTTTGTTTTACCCTCATTGTTCATTTTGTGGACTTAAGCCTTATCTACTGCACAGTATTCAGAGGCTGCAATGAAGACAGAATTATTAATTTCCTCATGGGCTTTTCTCTGGCACTCAGTACTGTGATGCTCCACAAGCGTTAATTTCTCTTCACAAAGTGCAATGTGATGTGAGGGGTTACTGTTATCCCCACATTACAGATAGCAAGCTGAACCAGTGAGGCAGTGGGAGTAAAAGTACCTGTTTGTTTACAGTGTGCAATTTAGGACTTAGCAACTGATTTCTCAAATTACATAAAATAGCACTTAGCATGTTCAAGGCAATATTCTCATAGACTTCAGTTGTATATGAGAATGGCCAGAACAACTCAGACCAACAGAAACCAGAGAACGGAGAGCAGTGATTAGCTGCTTCTACTAGAACACCAAACTGGACCCCTGCAGCAGAAGCAAAATCCAAATTTCTGTTTCATTCACATCCCGACTTTGGCAGTAAAAAGAGAGATCATATGAAAAGCTCTCCAGGTTCACATCTCCAGCAGGTCCAGCTAATGTTCTGAATAAAGCATGGGGTCCCATGGAAGATGTACTAAGTGGCCATTGAATCAAAATGACTATGCGTATGCAAGAGAATTTGGAACTGATGTTATAAAGTAATAAGTCATTCTGTGACTTCATAATGCTTGGTTTTGCAACTATAGCAATGCTTTGTAAAGTAGGACATGCGGCTGTTTCTATGTTATTTCCTACACTTTTAAAATTAAAAAGGAAATGAACAGAACTTCTTTTACGTGATGCTATCACATTGTCCTTTGGCGGGTCTTGGAGGTTTGCATGGTCTTTGGCCACTGCCCCTCATGGTATATGTTCTAGCAATATTGAAAAAGCCAACATCAGGGGAATGAATCAGACTTACCCTGCTTGTCTCAGACCCAATGTCTGCCCATCTCACTGCCTTAGCCATCCCAATAACAATGAAGTGACCATATACCCTCATAACTTTCCTGAATTCTCTTTGCATTGAATCAATAACTTCTTTCTTTGTGTTGGGCCTACCAGGAGAGTCCTGAAGACCATAGAAAAGGCAGACTTCAGCTCTGTGGTCAGCCTCAGCTCAAGCTTCCTTAGAGATGATGTCAGCCTTCATTGCAAAGTCCTGCTTCATCCCTTCGGCCTTGGTCTGGAAAATGATCATTTTTGCTGTGATTATCAGATGTTCTGAGGATCTGGACTAAACGCATTAAGAATAGAATCTTCTTAGACTTAGCAGTTTAAACGTTCATATTTGTGGGCTGTTTACCAGTTTGTCAGAGTCCTGGCTTATAAAAATTCATGTCTTATCAAATTTCATGTAAGTTGGGACCAATCAACAGGGAAAATTTATTTTAAATTATTAAAGTCTGATGAAAATGTACAGCCAAAAAGATATTTTTATGAGAAAATCATACAGTTCCAACATTAAATAGTGCTCTCCATTCTGTTTTTAATACACTTTCAAGAGTAAAAAGAGAGGAGATAGAAACATTGCAGGCATTAATCAAGTCTAAGATACAATAAGCAAAAGTGAGGTGATTGTTCTGGACAATTTCTAAAAGACATTTTCCAACCGGTCCTGTCCCATAAACACACATTATTCTAAATTGAGAAAATATTTTAGTATAACCTCGTTGCTAATATATTTTCTGTAATCAAATTGGAAAAGATCAATAATGTAGTGGAAAATTTGTGTCCTCTTTGTCCTAATACCATGTTTAAAGGAAAGGTTTCTCTACTCTCCCTGTACGCTACAGAGTATCAGCCAGATCTGTACAAACACAATTTTAGAAGATGCTCCTAATAACCAGGGTATATGACTATTACATTGCTTCATCTTCCACTCTCCCCTTCCACCTCTCCAGGACACAAAGGAAAAAAGAAAGCAGCAAAATGCATATTCAGAAGTAGAGTTCTATAATCAAGATCACAGAAAATGTAGTGAAAAGCATAGATAAGAGTTGTCAAACTGAACTAACTACAGCACTACTCTTAATAACTACAGAACATATCTAGTCTTAGACGCATAGAATAATTAGACATATAGAATACTCTTAAGATAGTCCCTTTTCCCTTCTCCTTATCTAAGGATATAGATTATCGAAACCCTAAATTTTTCAGGAGCAGTACTTTTAAGAGTATATTATTGGGCTGATGATAGATAGGATAAGATAGAGTCTTGCATTTACTGTACTTGTGAAGCATACTCATCCTGAGCCTCATCTAACCGTAGATAATGTGCAGATGGGGAATGTGGGCATAACTTTTTTTTTCATTCTGTCTTCTCCTCTGCATAATTGTTTTGAGTGTGACTACTACAAAACTGCAAGCATGCATAGGAGCAAAATATGGTAGTAAGGCAAATGGTTTAAAAAATGAGTATGAAACTACATGTTGTCCAGATACAAAAGAAAAAAAACCTACCTAGCAATATCTTTGCAATTATTTAAAGACAGTGAAGGATTAGAATACATTCTGTTGGTGTTTTCAAAATAAATCAGTAATAAAGTCAGAATTATAATTTTATATTGTGTTTCTCCAATAATCATTAACACTTGAATTTCACTGCATAAGGTCGTGCCATCCATCTGCCTCTCATACTGCCCACCTTCTACTCTGAATAGCAACAAAGCTGAGCATCAGTATGTTTCTAATCACATCACAACACCGTGTAACAGAGGAATGGCCAAAGTGGATCCCATTTTGAAATCATATGGGTGCAATTTAGTATAAAAGGCAGAATATGACAGCCACATGTATCTATAGCAGCTTTTCTTTGGATGAGGTGCTTTCAGGTGAATGCGTCCTGTACTTGTGGCTTTCACTGACTTCCTTGTATATATGAGTGAGATAAGAAGAGTTAAAAAACTTTTTTTTTAATCTCAGAAGTACATTGCAATGATGAGAAAGCAATGCCATAGTCAGCTCAGATGTAATCAGAAGAGATTTTTGAAGGTGAAACCGACAGTGAGAAAGTAGAGGTTAAGTGCAGGACTCAGCTCTGCTGGCACTGGTGAACACCAGATAATAGGAGACTCATTTTTATCAGCAAACTTCAGTGTGGGGTCAAAAGTAACAGAGTAACTCATTCACTTAAAACTCCCTTCATTCTATATGTAGAGACCATTGATCTTCAAACCTTCCAGGGACAAATCCTCACTCAAGATCCAGTCTCTAAAATAACGACTTCCCATAGAAAGAAGATGAGAACCCAGAAACTCTGTGTAAGTGATTTACTTCATTAGAGAAAATATTTCACAGAATCCTCAGGCCATCTGTCCCCTGGCAGGGCATAACAGCTCAAGATTGAAGGCCATATTTTCAGCAATTGCTTCAGAAGTGCCCTGATAACTACTTAACCTCAGCTGGTGAAATCCTAGGACATCGTCACAGCTCTCCTGTTTTTCCAGATTTCTGCTGATCTCTCCATATTCTGTGATACTTGGAGAGACAAAGAGTGACTTGGACTAGCTGAGAAGATGGATGAATATACACTCCTTCCTATCAGTTCAGACTCCACTTTGTGCACAGATCACTTCAAATACATTGCACCATCTTGTCAGTTTTTATTGAGATAATCTCCTATTGAAGTCAAAAGTAAGAATGATTTAGGATATCACAATCTGTATTTCCTCTCCAGACAAGGAAGAGCCTCAGATTTCCTTCATGTCCTTAGTTTTGCTTTAAATGGAGAAGATCCGTTTAAATCCAATTAAATCCAAATAAAAAAGAAACGGAGAAGAAAAATACCTAAGCTTCTTTCTAAAACAACAGGTGAAGTACACAATTTTTCCTTGTCAGTGAAATAGCCTCCACCTGAAGACAAAAGTGTGTGAAGGCTTGATAAGTCTTCTGGTTGCCTATTACTGCACAAGACTGGTGGTATGAATTTTAATTAAATTTGTTTGGCTCATACTTTAGTGAACAAAACTTCATGTACAGGTTTGCCTGTGTAGTCACCATGCTTTTCAAATTAAGGTAGAGGTTGTCCACCCTATTTTTCTCAAAATATGGAAGGTTTGTGAATCACGTTAGAGAAAAATCCATAGAGACTAATGGTGGAAAGTCCTCCCTGTGTTTCTCTGGTTTGAAGAACAACCAGTTCTGCAATTTGCATCATGGTAGCATCTGAGAACTAAATCAAGACTCAGTTGCAACACAATATGTGGTTCAATGTTAGTCTGAGTATCACAGAATCACACAGAATGGCAAGGGTTGGAAGGGACCTCAGGAGATCATCTAGTCCAACCCCCCTGCTAAAGCAGGTTCACCCACAGCAGGTTGCATAGGACATCATCCAGGGGGGCTTTGAATATCTCCAGAGAAGGAGACTCCACAACCCCCCTGGGCAGCCTCTTCCAGTGCTCTGTCACCCTCAAAGTAAAGAAGTTCTTCCTCATATTCAACTGAAACCTCTTATGTTTCAGTTTGTGCCCATCTCCCCAATGTAAACAAGCTACTTGTTATTTTTTTAGCACCTACTTACTATATTTGATGTTGAAACAATAATGATGATATACCTTAAAAAGATACATTATCTAATACAGTTGCCCCATGTTCCTCTGATGGGTAAAAGCACTGAGACATATTCAAATGTCATTTCAAAATTAAGAAAACCATTAATGAGTCTCTCTTCCTCCACATATAAGGAATTTGAGACTGTATTCTGTATACAGTTTTAGTGAGCAGTATTTCCCCTTTTGTGAAGGGACTCTGCAGATACAAACAGAAAAAAAATACAGAGTAAGGTATTGTAGACTTCATTTATTAGTCCATGAAGAATTGTTTTGGTAGAACACAACTCCCTTAACACACCCATATATCCCTAGAGATGCCATCTGAGGAAAGGTGCAGGCCTTCACAAGAGTTTGAATGTATCAGAAAGAGACTTTAGAGTTTTTATCAAGAATAAATTTTGCTGGAATATCTTGTATCTAAAACGCTTCACTCCATATTTACATAGGTAATAAGTAACCATCATTTCCTCTGATTTCTGACCATAACCATTTCATAACAATGCAATCATCTGTTTCTGTCATGGGTTTGGGAGTTTTAGATCAGTCACATAGGACTTTACTGTCTGAGTTATCAAGATGCTGTATCAAACACACCTTATTATCCTATATAACTTTATCTACTTTCATCTTGAACTCATGGCTTTCCTTCTTCCACTACATCTTTAATTCTTACAATATTTTTTCCCATAGATATCCTAAATGTATTTCAGATTAATTATAAATTTTTCTTCCTGTATCAACATTATACTTTAGTTTACATAATTTTTCCTTGCCTGATAATCCCTTGATGCATTAACTCAAAACAAGTATTTTTCCTTCAGCCCTAGACTGCTGAGTTAAATAAGATGATCTTGTCTCCTTTCTCTGGATAAACATGTCTTCCCCTCTGACATCTGAGTCATTCTGTAAGCCTGCTTCAGTTTGAATTCATCTTAACATGGACAGTTAGAATTTTACATAGTATTCCAGGGGTATTTCACCACGTTAGAAATAATACTTTACCCCTCTAGTAGGAGTACCATGCCTGATAATTTTGCAGGATTGCATCTGCCCTTTTCACAACATTCTTGTACTGGTGACTCTGTCACCCTGTGCTTAACCAGTGCTCAAGATTTGCTACCTCATGTTTCCAGAGGAAAATCTCCTGACCTTAGGCAATTCCTTCCATTGTTATGCTTGAAGCAAATTGGATTAGCACGCTTCTATTCCTTGTATGAAAGTCATTATAAATGCTTTTTTATTTGCTGAAGCCAAAAAGATATGATTGGCTAGTTTCCTTTATCTAGAAAACTATCTCTCTGGTAAATTGGATATATTTAGTTTGATCTGTGAACTTTACATAAAAAATTTTTCATTTTATTACAGTTTTCATTTTAACACAAAATATTGAAAAAATATTAAAATTTGAGAACAAAGTAAAGAGAATTTAATTTCCAGATTGTTTCAATCCTTCTTTGAAAAATAAATCCTGAGTTCACTGTTTTCCAGTCATATCACAACTTCATTTTTGAATATTTTCTTCCTAATGGACACATAATTTAATCTGCTAGTTCTTTCAGAAAGGTACAGCAGAGATTTCTTTTATTTATCCTAACTACAGCAAGCTAAACAGTTTAAATTTTGTTTTGATTTTGAAAGGAGTAATTTCTATTAAGTCATTCTCCTTTGCTATTAAAAATAAGATATTGTTTTGATCAGCATCACCTTCTTACCAATATTGAGACAAATATGTACCTAGTTGAGAATCACACTTAGATTCCCTTTTAGCTCAATAACAACATTATTATGGCATTTATATCTTTCTTTGGACTAATTTTATTTATATGACTGCAGCATCTTTAATATTTCTTTATTCTCTCTTGCAATGCTTATCTCTCTTTCACTTTTGACAATTCTGCAAGTTTTGACCTTCAAGATGTAATTTTCTTCCTGATTATTACTTTTTTTTCCCATTTTGTAGAATCTTGACTCACTCCTAATAGTCTCTTTAAGAAGTTTATTATAATGAAAGTCTTCATAAAAGGGGTTTGTTGTTTTTTTTTTTCCCTTTTATTAAGATACAGTTCTAGACAGTTTTTTATACCGTTGACCTGAGGAAACTTCAACATTCCTCTCATTCACTCTCATTTCAATTGGCTTAATAAAAGAAAAAGCAGGGTAGGGTTTTTTCCCAAAATGTGCCTTGTTGAGTAAAAAACATATCAGCTACTTGTCATTTTCTTTTTATCTTTCCATTTACTTGAATTTATCATCCCATGTTGTCTTAATTTCTAGTTTATGTATCCTTGTAGATATTACTATTTAGTCAAATACAAGTTACCAGCTCAATGCAGAGAAATAGCAGTAAAATGTA
>NW_009258383.1:6778932-6779472 GCF_000687185.1 Egretta garzetta
CTGCAAAGAGTCTTTTACTCCATGCTATTACAGCATCTAGTATAAATTCAGCTCTGTCATAATGCAAATAATAAGACTAAAATACACACTAAACTAGTAAAGGGTATACTTAGGACAAGCAGGTTTTTGTCTTGACCAGACACTACAAAATATTCCCAGGGATTGCCATAGAACCTTATTTGACATTTAGTTAAAGACTAGATCTACTAAATTACCAATTTTTCCTCATCCCTAGAGTTGTTACTAAAGACATGTTTGACTGTATCATTTACTGAGTCATAAATAACCTTAAAGACTTAAAATAAATGGTTTTATTGTGGCTATTTGGCATGCTAGAGAGGAGTAAATCAAGAACACTGCCCAATTCTAGGGTATCATTTTGGAACTGTCTGCACTCTACTCTTTAATAAGATGCACTAAGTTCTGCTTTACCTGTTGATTCGGGTATGCTGACCATTTTCCAGTTGTTCATTTAATCATCTTCACACCCTAGAGAAATGCAGTAGTGCTGCTACCAGTAAGTACTCTGAATCCTCATGA
>NW_009258383.1:6779529-6789459 GCF_000687185.1 Egretta garzetta
CTGGGCAAGTTATGATTAATACTTTTAAGTGCCCTATGTTTTACAAAACATTACTACAGTTTTGAACAGAAAAGTGTTACCTTTTCTTATTTTTAAGATAAAGCTCATCACATTTTTTCACAACTCCTCTTCCTTACTAACCTTTGCATACCAAGCTTTCCTTTTTTACGGAACTTCAAGCTGCAAGTGCCTTGCCCTCTCCTCTGCATTATATAATCATGACATTTCTAATAGAAAATAGACAATCTTGTCAATCTTAGACATTCTACCTCTTGGCAGTACAACATAATACTCTATCCCTCAGCAATAGTTGAGGTAATACAGCAAATCACTCCAAATTAACATGCGTTGCACCAGTACTTTCTCACTGAATTGATGTTACACAAGTGGCGATAGACATACAGTGATGTACAACTAGAACAACATATGGGGGAATCCTACTAAATGCTTAAAGCAGTGATGCAGTTATAGTTTAGATTTTTGGGTTTTGTTTTGGCTTTTTTTGTGGGACTAATTGAACACTCTTTTTGTAAAGAGTTATCTCAGTACCCTGCAAGTTGTACTGGATTTAATTTTATTTAATTTCATAATCATGTTAGTCTTAATTGTTTCTTCTATCTCCCTGCCTTCAGAAGCCTAATTTTTCTTTTTACTCATAAAACAAAGAAACTTACCAGCAAGCAAGACTAAAGAAGGCTTATTCTAAACCTCAGTATTATACTTTACAAAAGATATTGTGGAGAAAAGATGAAGTTCCCAAACTAAACCAGAATGATTCAGCTTAGAAACCTTCCGCTACTTAGTGAAGTGAGTAAAATCAATGTCAGCAGAAGCCCAGATCTATATCTTACACATACATCATCTTACTGACTGTTTTCACCAAGATCTACAAGGGTTTTGATTTTGACCAGAAATTCCATCTTGAGTGTAAGAAAGTTTTTGCATTTAATATTTTTTTAAAACAGATTTATTAATTCAAATACTCAAGCAAAAATTTACTATCAATAAACTAAATGTCAGAATAAAACATGTCATCATAAATTTCTAAGCCAGATGTTCTTTTGTGAGCATCTTTAAAGCACAGGAGGATCACATCAACTTGTTCAGTCATTCATGCTATGGCACAGCTCTATATTTCCTTCCAGAGGGATAGTTTATGTTTTGAGAAACCTTTTCCTTCACAGAATGAACAAGGACACAAGAAGTCTAATACATCTCTCACTGAAAAATAGCATTCCTACTAATGAGATAAGTGGTGTCATCTTTGAAGACTGATCCATATTTCTTTAGCGAAAAAATATTTAGTCCTTCAGAGGGAAGGAAGGGGCAGGTTTGCTGACAGGCTTTGTCCTTCCTGTCATCAGTTTTTGCTACCCTTTTCTCTGCTGAGTTCCAGGCTGCTGTGAGTGTCTGTAGCTGATGCCAAAAGAGAGTAAGGCATGACCTGTTCCAAAGTCAGCAGGATATCTTAAAGCACCAGAAAAAGGGGAAAAGTACATGTAATAAGCATGTTGTTCTGTACTTCCCATGACAACCATGTGTTGCTGCACAGATAAGCCAAAAGACTTGGCAGAACTAATAAAGATTGGTTGTACTAGAGGAGCTTTCCAAAGTCAGCTTGGAAACATTACAAGTCAAAGTTAATTCACACATAACAAAACCAGTGCCAAGTAGACAGATCTTTAAAAGTAAAGTAACTTCCCAAAATCTTAACTCAATTCTGATATTATTTTTTTTCCTATGAACTTCTTTGGTTTAATATTTATTGCCATGGTTCTTTTCTGTAAAGCCTTTATTAGAGAAACTTTAGGAATAAGTATGTGAGGACAAAAAGGGCATGTGCATAATTAGCACAAAAAGAATTAAGGAAAAAAACCAAAAAAGTAATTCACCTATTATGCATTAGTGTTATGAGAGTGATATAACTGTGGCTTTGTTGCAAAATAAAACATGATACAAAATATTAATGAGTGTAACTGGCAACACATGAGGTCATGATCTGTCCAATTGGTAAAATTTCTGGCAAGTTGCTAAAATTATGCAGTTATCGTGACATAGTCTTTTTTAGCACCTTGGTATTTCATTTGTCGTTCTTGCTCATATTATTTTCTGGTGAATATAGCCAATTACGGTCTTATCTTGTTTACATTTATTCCTTTTCCTTGTTGTAGATCAAACTGTAGAATCAATATAATTGTGTAGAATCAAATAAAAAACATGCGCCTGAGAATACACCTGCTGTTAGTCAGATGATATCTTGATAAGAATCCAAGACTATTCCTATGTTCTCATTGAAATAAAGACCATGTATTTCCTTATACTTCCCTTGATTTCTTTCATGTGTATTAGAGCTGCAGAGCATTATTCATGCCTGCTTTGGGCCTACCAACAAATAGAAAGTTCTAAAATGTGTACTTCCCTGAAATGTAAAGGGACCATCTCTTTTCACATATACCACATATGAATGTTCTCCTGCAGTCATAATAAGTCATATGTACATAGTCTTGACATCTAAGGCACAGAAAATTCCCATGGGTCTATAGCAGCAGTTTTCTGCCATCCTTTTGAAGCATTTCCGGACAGCTTGATCTCATTCAATTTGTGATTAATTGTTGATATTATCAGTAAATATTCAAATGCTGTCATCTCATTTTCTTCTTTTGCCATACCTATTCCTTTTCTTTTAGAAAGATGTTTCTTAGATGAAATGTCTGAACTACATGGCATGAACAGAGATGTAAAGAGGGAAAACTTAGGATATGTATGTCTTGGGATATGCAAGGAGCAGCGAACTAAACCCAGACATTGTTGTGTGTTTATTATTTAAAAGTTCGTGCATAAATGTTTGCTGGTACCTAAGTTTGGAATTTATCTGAGCTTCTTCCACTGTTACTGTGCTAGGCAATAGTTAAGAAGCAAATCAAATGCTGAGAACTATTAGAAGAGTAGAGAAAACATAACATAACTAATATCTATGCCACTGTGTAAAAATGTTGGCAGTGGACAATGTCATGCCCATTTTCCATCCCCTCATCTCAGACAAGAGAGAGTAGAAAAAATTTAAAAAAAAAAGAAGTTAGAAGGAATCTCTGGAGATCATCTAGTTCAACATCTATTTCAAAGAAGGACCAGCTTCAATGTTAGATTAGGCTGCTCAAAGCTTTGTCCGCTCAAGTTTTACAGATCTCCAAGGATGGAGATAGACAAGTTCTCTCCAGCGCTTAACCACTCTCACTGTGACTTTTTTTTCTTTATATATAGATGGGATTTTTCTTGTTGCAACATGTAACTGTAGCCTCTGCCCTTTTACAATGTAGATTAGAAATGAGTCTTCTCTATGAACCACCCTTAGATACTTAAAGACTGAAATTAGATCCTTCCTTGGCCTTCAGTTCTCCATACAGTTCACTCAGCCTGTCCTCAAATGTCCTAGATGTCTTAGTGGCTCTCCACCAGACTCATTCCAGTTTGCATATTTCTCTTTTGCACTAGAGGCTCCAAACTGGACACAATACTCAAGATTAAGCCTTTTAAGTGCCAAATATAAGGGAATAATTGTTTTACTTTCTTTGATTTTTGCTAATGCAGCTCAATATGTGGTTAGCCTTCATCAGCATAAGGTCAAACTAGTGATTCATTTTCAATTTATTGTCCGCCATGACCCTCAGGATTTTTTCTGCAGAGATACATTCTACACAGTCATTTGCACTCTTGTATTACTATAAGGGATTTACTTTATCCCAGGAGCTGGGCTCTTTTGTATTTGCCCTTGTTGAACCTTGTAAGGCTCCTGATAGCCCATTCCTCCATCTTGGCAAGGGCCATCTGGATAGCAGTCCTTCTCTCCATAGAACCAATGGCTCCCCCAGTATGGTGTATCTGCAGACATGATGAGTTCCCTCCCATGATCCAGATCATTACTGAAGGTGTTAAATTTTAATGGCCTGGTACATCGCTTGAGGAGCAACACTCACGACCAGCTGTAAGTCACTGATCACTGTTTTCTGAGTCCAACAGTGCAGGAAGTTTTTTAGGCACCTGCCAGATCCAGGGTACTACAATAGACTACATCAAAGCCCTTGTCAAAGGGGTAGTTGCCTGAAGGAATATAGGACTTTCTATGACATGCAGAGAGAAGAGTATTTTGAAATTGTGTAAAACTTATTATGGCGTGTTTTAAGGAGGCTGTGGTGATGTGCAAGACTCATTATGTGAAGTTTCCCAAAGGCGGGGAACAGGAAGGATCAAGAGGATTGAAGAGGAGCAACCAAGGGAAAAGGGGATAAGGAGCCCAGTCAGGTATGAACAGGCTGCTGGTCAGTATGGTTTTCTGGCTAAACCCTGCACTTCATCACTGCAGTCTGTCCTATGTTCTCATTAAATACTGTTTTTAACTGTGTTTTGTTTCATTGTGCTCCCTATTCTGAGTGAGTACATAAGAATGCTAGCAAACTTCTAACTGGACAGGCAGGAAAATAAGTGGCCTGACTACCAGCAATTGAGATTGGAGCATGAACCTCAGGGGCTTGTAGATCCAAGTACCAGCAACTAGGGCAGACCAGGGATTTAAGAGCCACCCACTGGATAAACTGGGTATCTCATATTGGCTGCTGGAGAGATCCAAATTGTGTAAGTTTGAGTGAAACTGTTTGATGTCTGAGTACCAGTACTTAAAGTGATACTACAAATTTCAGGGGCTCATAGGTCCCAGAGCCAGCAGCCAGAGGAGACCAGGAGACATGGGCGTCAGCATACCTTCAGTGTTTAAGCCCATCTACTGAAGTAATATGTGTATATATTCCACTACTGACTTCAAAGTTAATCAATCAGAGTGGAGAAGCAGGATCAGGCCTTCCATGGTGTTCATGTTTGCATGAGCATTGTGTGCACTTACGTGTGTGCTGATGAAGGTATTGTTTTCAGTCTATGTTATTCTGTATGGCTGCTGTGTGCATAATGTGTTTGAGTGTGTGCCCATGTATGTACACACTTTTGGGTTATATGCGCTCAGCCTTGCTACTAACTGGACCTGGTGGCATAGAACTGCAGCAGCCTCACATCTGTCAGTCTACACAATTTAGCAACCTTCTGTTGAAGGGACTGGGGTTAAGCTGACCAGTCTGCAGTCACCTAGATCTTCCTCCTTGCCTTTCTTGAAAAATGACGTGAAATTTGCTTTATTTGTGACCCTTCCAAATTTCCATGACCCTTTAAAGGTATTAGAGTGGTCTCATGATGACATCAGCCACCCCTACCAGCCCACTCAGGTGCATGCTGTTTGGTCCCATGGACTTGTATACATGCAACTATAAGCCCCTGACTCCTTCATCTCCTGCTGCAAGTAGCATGTCTCCCTCAAACTCTGGAACTAGATGCAGAGACTTGGGATGCCTGAGAGGAGACCTTGTCAGTAAAGACCAAGGTAAAGAAGGCACTAGGTATTTCAGATTTTTCTTTGCCACTAGGTCACCCAACCCATTCAGGAGCAGGTCCACACTTTATTTGGTCTTTCTCCTCGTGCACTGCAGGTGTAGAAGTGCTTCTAGCTACCCTTCACACCCCACACTGAGTTTTAACTGCAGCTATGTGATGATTTTTCCTAATTCTACCAACTGGTATTCAATTTCTAATGCTAGGAAATGTTTAGAGAAGGGAAATAAAAATGGTCAAAACTAATTATTTTCTTACCTGCAAAGAATATTTCAGTAGGATGAGACTCTTCAGGATGGCATAGAGGTAACTTAGCTAGAGATGCAACAGAGAGTAAACCCACAGAAATCCTTGTGAGATGATGTTATGGTTCAAGGGGAGAACTGGATCAGTATTTGGAAGACTGGTATTTTGAAGGTTACTAAATAGTCTAATCACTGTGAAATCAGGAAATCCTGGGTGCTGAGAACAGTTAGCGAGAAAATGTTATGTATGTTTGATCTCTTCTTGTTTATCCCCAGCTTCTATTTATGACTACTGCTGGGATACTGGGCTGGTCGGATCCTGGATCTGAATGGTATATACTTTTTTATGTTCCAGCCCTATATAATCCATCCCTAAAATTTCTTTCAATTATGCTGACCGACAGCAAGCAACAACAATTAGTATCTTCAGAGCATTAACACAGTGATGTTTCCCCATTCAACGATTCTGATTTATGAACCATCTTGACTGTACAGGACAGAATGCGAAAGATGAATGAAGGAAAAATGTGTAATCTGATTCTGAATATGTGCAAAAATCTGATGTTTCATTTAAAAATATGCAGATTTAGGATAATGTTTTCAGATTTTCAGATTCAGAAGATCATATTTCTAAGATTAAAGATGTGCCAAAAAGATACTAAACCAATAATGAGTGTTTATAGAAGAATCTGATTACTTAATAGATTACTCATCAAATGCTTTTTAAAAAGCCTATCCTTCTCTTTATGTATATGCTTTGTTTGGTACTCTCTTCTATTTAACTTCATGAAATATTTCTAAAATAGTTGGTTAGTAAAAATTATCTGATAAAAGAAAACAAATGTTTACATATTCTTTTTTTCTTTATAAAGAAAAAGCTTTTCAATGTTCAGTAGTTTCTCAATGAAATGCTAAATAATTCATGAAGAATTCAAACTAATGTTTGCAAATATATTAGTAATAGGCTCTGACATAATGCACTCTCAGATTAAGCCAATCTAGAATTCTTTGCAGTGTTCTCAGTTTACCATTGGATTACAAGAGCTTTGAGACAGTGACTCCTTGAATCTGTTACTTACTAATACTAATTTATCTTTGACTATTAAAATAGAAGAGCTGAAGTAAGACAAGAATGTGTCTCTTATCAGTTTTGAATGACATAAGCACCTCTCTTTACATACGAGGTTAAGCTGTTGAATTCTAAAGGATTTGTAGGTGAACTTTCTTTAAGCAGTAGATAAAGAAAATTAAAGTAATCTATGTGTAAACGAGAAAAATATTCTGAGAACATATGGAGATAAAATTGATCCAATATATAGCCTGTACTGAAATGAAATCATGGCAAGTACTTATATATTACTTTTTTTTTCTTATAGCTGTCCTCAGTTCATGAAACAATTCTTTGTTTCTTGCAGTTTCTTTCTCTTATAATGAACAGCCACATCTTCCTGTTTTTCAGAAAACTATGTCTACACTTCTAAGGCTTCTACATGAGCAAGAAAGCAAAGACATTCAAAATGGTAACATTTTCATTTGTCTAGGAATTGAAAAGGTGTCTTGGGAAATACAATTGAAAACACCATTTTGCAGTTTTGATGTGAGCTTGTGTGTTACATTGCATGAATTCTCACACGGTTTTAGGATTCACAGCTGGACTGTGCTCTGCTTATTTGCAAGCAGAATATTTAAAATAGATTGAGGGGCATGCATTTGTAGGTAACAGTGTAAATATTTGCAATAGGAAGAGCCCAAGTATATAAGTGTACTTCATGTCACAACAGCAAAGATCAGGGCAGGCTGATGTAGGCATTTGAAATACTCTTTCATTGTGCCAGTTGCCGATGCTGTCTCATTCACTGCAAAGAGAAAAAAAAAAGAAATGGCACAATATCACAACTTCACAAAGCTTGGACAAAGCATGTCTTAGCAGTCGTAGTAATAAATTTGTACAAAATGACACAAATGCTGTCTTACAAGGAATCTATGGGCATTTATTATGCATTGAATGAGAATTAAATGCCACTTGCTGTAACCTAATACACCTTAGAAAAAAAATCTCTCTTAGGAAGTATCTCCATGAGCCAGATATAAAAGTTATCATTAGATACACACTGTATCAACCTTCAGTTAAAAGAATAGGCTTTCCCAGAAGCAGAGATTACATTCCCTTCACCCCTTTCAAAAATCCTTATCATGGTTCAGCATATATCAAAATAACCAGGGAATCTCTTCCACAGAGTGGAGAATGTATTAAAGAAATAGCAGGCTGCAAAATTTCACAGATCTCAGTCTGACAAAGTCTATTTAAGGTCTGTGTTTGTCTAGTTTTCAAAAAACAACAACAAAACATTTCTATCTCAATAACAGCTTACAAGTGATCAAGACCTGTGTCTTTACGTTCACATGATTTTGAAACAGACGGTGCAGAGAGTGAGCTCATTATTCCGTACAAAACAAAAAAAGAAAAGAATATTGTCTGTAGTGGATCAGTCTGGGACTGAACATGTTGCTATAGAATTTAATTTACCTTAGATCAATAGCTTCATTTGAACGTTCTCAAAGGCTGCAGCATTTTGGGCTCTGTGTTTTATTGTGGACCTGTTTCTAAATTAATTATGTGAGACATTTGGCCACAACCCTAAAATAAGATCTCTTAGAGTCTGGGTGTAGTCTCATTGCTGTTAACTTTCTTATCTACAAGCAAGGTAATATGATTCTGATCTATTTTTATCTTACAGGAATCTTACTAAAAAGGATATGGTAAATGTGTAAGAAAAGCCTGCTGTGACAGTTCTAGCTTATTTGGTTAGCATCTATGAATAAATAAACAGCTGAGATGGTGCCACCTTTTATAGCTATTCTTTTTCTCAGCTGGATGTTAATAGATTATCTCTTTTTCTCTGAGCTTTTCCTTTTTATGTGCTCTAGACCTGAATTAACAGGTCATTATTTCATGATTTTTTTTTCAGGATGATGGTACAATACCATAATTGCACAGGCCAGCATGCACATTTTAAGGCTTTTATTTTGGGTGTTTCCAGAGAGAAACAGACTTGACTGTGATGTGTCATTAGTGTATATTACTATAAATAAGAGTCCAGAGCCATTAGTAACAAATGAACAAATATGGGTGATGCAGACTTCAAAAAGAGATGGAAGATTCTTTTACTGAAAAGTAACCGTTGTTCATTGTTCTACTGAAATGCACTCTAATCTGAGTTTAACAACTGATGCTTCAGTAGGCACCAGTCAGTAAGTCTGCTACTTACCTTTCACATTTATCAATGATACATGAATTTCATCTGAACGGTAGTAATTTGTCAGGAATTCTTGTACAAAATGTAAATTGGAACAAAATAAGCAAGGCTGAGAGAGCATGACAATATTGAGCCATAAGGGCACTACATATGTTAATTAATTTTAATTATGTTTCTAAATCTAATCATTTGTGTTAAGGTGTCCTGCTCATCAATAAACCAAAAATAGCAATTATCACTGAAGACAATTATTTCATGATTATAAATGTTGAATCAGGGAATCTACTTTAAAATTAAAAGTGAGCAAATTGTGCAGGATGAAACCAGAATCAATATAATCTTTGACCTCTGTAGAGAACCGTTACTGAATGTGGTTTGTCTCGACATTGCCGTCATACCACTGCTTCCTGGCACTAACATCTTGCCTCAGAAGATATTGCCCTCGTGGTCTGCAGACAAACAACACCATGCGCCTGCGCAAGGGCCAAGGCGCGAAAAAGGTAGAAGGCTTCCTAAGGAGACTGCACATATGGCACGAACTGCACGTACACAATCATGATCTACACATGAGCAAGGGACCCCAACCCCTATAAAAGGAGTGCATGTGCTCCAGCAGGGGGGCTCTTTCCTGTCTTCCTCTCTCCGCCTTGGACCTCTTGGAACCTGCCTTGATGAAGCCAGCATCGCTTGGACTGGACTTGGAGTAGCAGATGGAGCTGCCAGAACATCGCTGGACCCGGGGTGGCGGTAGCTCTCTCTCTCTCTCTTCCCTATTCCCCCCTTCGGTTGCCTCCTCACATGGTTCCCTCATCCCTCTGCACTGAAAATAAAGTTGAAAGGTTGTACGACATTTGGCTGGATTTAGTTTCTTAATCTCATCCTTGGGATCGTAACAAAACCTCCCCGACATTGGATTGGGACAACCTCAAACTGGAAGTGCAAGTTGGGCTAGGTAAAATGGAACCGTTAATATCATGTAACCTCCTGCGAGCTTCAGC
>NW_009258383.1:6789510-6838984 GCF_000687185.1 Egretta garzetta
ATAAACTGGCTGTTTATGGAGAAGATAGAAATAAGCCAGCCTTTTTTTTTTTTTTCTTCTTTTCTTTTTGTGGGAGCAGGGACAATACTGGCTGGGAGAGGGTTATGAAGAACAGCTTTAGGATATGAACTTCTCCACCCTTGTTACTATTTCTACCACAGAACTGGAAGGACTATGTATCTTTGATGCAACAGGAACAAGCTGTAAGCCTTCTCTAGGAATGATAACAAGTTGAAGAAAGTTGAAAATTGAGGAGATGGCGAGATGGCAGTATGCCAGTTAGCTAAAGTGAGAATATTTTATTCAGTATGTGTAAATTTTCCAATAATCCTTTCCTCCTGGTTTGCACATGTACCAGCTCCACATTGAAATAACTACAGTTATGGAAGGAAGTGATGAATCTTGATCTTTATATTGATTTCATACTTCTTACAAATAATCATTAATAATATTATCCCTGGTTGGCTGGTGTGTGTGTGTGTGTGTTATTGTTTCTTTGTTTATTGTTCTGTTGGGATTTTTTTAACATGGCTTCTATCCAGAGTTGATTAAAACAGCCCTATTACAACAAGGTGAAAAAGCATGAGTACTCTTGGATTTTTTGGACTAATTTACAGGTAGCTGAGCCTAAGGGTGAGTCCTTCCACTCAAAACATTGTGGGTTAGGTTTTAATTAATCACGGGGTTGCATTACTTTTCCTGAGCCCCTTATAAATATGAAATTCAAGCACTGGAGAATTGTTTGTGACTCTGTGTGTGGCACACTTCATTAAAAAACAGTGCTATGCATTAACCCACCCACTTACAGTCACCTTGCATGTTAGCATAGTGGAAGTTAAGAATTAGCATGAAAAAATAGTTCTTTTTCTGTCTCTGAAGCAAGAGTTTACTTTGTATTCTATTCTATGATGTTTTAATTTTCAAAGATTAGGGTGGCGGTTTTGCTTGCTTGAATTTTGGTTGTTTATAACCATCCTTCCCAATGTAAGGTCATGGAAAAGTGCTCTATAGTCTATGTGTACTCACGAAGAAACCATCCTATCACATACAATGAAGAGAGGATGTAAATCTCAGCCTGATGTATCTTAAAGTTTCTGTTACAGTGTCCACTTCTGTTAAAACTATGAAGGACAGAGAAAAGAGAAAAAAGCAAATATCCTCATTTCGTAGTAATAGATTGAGTTTGGCTGATGTGAACTACTGAGTAAATCTGTTTGTAGTAGTGCATGAAATCATTCTTCACCGCAGAGGGACAGTACAGGATACTTGCTGAGACGCTTGTGGGAAGGAACCTTGACTCTTATTAGTTCTCTTTGGGTACTGACTATCTTTCTTTGAAACTGTGATTGCTTTTATGTATTTGAAACTGTACCCCATTGTACATTCACATGCAATAAAATAATTTATATGTTTTTATGTAAAATCATTTGTTGTTTTAACGATAATGATCTATTAATTTTAATAAGTTAAAAAGTAATGACAAGTACCAAAATTACAAAAGTAATGTTAAAAAATGACAAAAATAATGTTTTCAGGAAACAAAAGTAACATCGGTAATAGACTTCTAAAAGAGAAACTGTATTTTGCTCATTGTAGTAAACTTAGAGATTCCATAATTTTCTTTTTCTCTGTTTAATTGAATGGTGCATTGTAAGTGTACCAAATATTTACCAAATTTCATTGTCATATTGCACCCAAAGACATTGGACATTATTAAAATGTTTATTTAGGCACATCTTCCATATCCTATATAGATTTATTTCCAAGGTAGTAGGTACTTTCACCAACCACACTGTCTTTTTAAATTGCTGATAGTCTGTTAGTTTCATTTTGCAAACAATATTACAGTACTGATAGCTCTGTTCTGGAAGAGTACAAACTGTCTGAAGAATTGCCCAACTAGAATTAACATAATCTTTTCCTCCAATTTTATTAATGTCCCAAAAGAACAATTGAAAGGAGTAAATTTGATCACTACTAAGATGACAAATCATATGCCTGAAGGTGAGACTATATCTGTGTTTAGACATACTTAAAATTACTTTGATCTGTTAAGCAACATCTTCTTGCATTTACTTGCATACAGTCTTACAGAATAAAACAGGTCAGCAGGGAAAAATTAATAAATAAATAAAAAATAATAAATAAATAAAAGCCATTAGTATCTTTTGGCCTGAATGGCATACTCAGTTTTAATTTCCTAGTTTTTCCAGAGTTTTTGCTGTGGTGGATTTTTGTTTTATATTCAGGAAAAGACCAAAACAAGATTTCCAGAATTGCCAGAGAACAGAAGATAAGAAATATCACATTTCCTTTCCACCTTCTGCTCAACTTTGAAGAAAACATCCACCAAGAATCAAGTTAGACAGCTCACATAGACATTCCTGACTATGTAATCAGTTTAGTCCGCCTACCTAAACTTTTGGTTTATCAAAAGGACTTCTTTGACTACTGTACAGACAGTAAGATGTCTTTTGAACTATGCTAGTATTATTATGAATCCTTTTAATTCCTAGGTAGGAAAACAATAAGGCCAAACGATTTCTTTTTAAGCTGAGAATGCACTGGGGCTTCTCAAAATGTCATCATCCTGCTGCTTACATACCCTGGAGACTATTTACACTGCAGGGAGGAGAAAATAATAGAATATTGAGTTAATTGTTCTTCCTGTTACTCAGCCATGATGAGATCTGAAACACGTGAAAAATGATGGCTGGTCCCAGTTGGATAGTAGCTTAACCAGTAAGAGCTAAGGCAAGGAGCCAAAAAAGACACAAGCTTTCTCAAATCAGAAACATCTAAAATAGAAATGAGAGGAGAAAAAAAGCAGGCTGGCAGCCATAAGCTTACACAGAACTGCCAACAGATCTGGTACAATCAAATTAGATCTGTGCAAATGCTACTTTTATTTAATCGCAACAATCTCTCCATGCTAAAACAACCCTGCTGAAAAATAATTAAGCTGAAATATCATAAGACCTCGCTTCCTACTCTATTAAGGTTTTGTCAGTCTTGCTTGAAGGAAAGTATGCATTCATTTACCTGTCAAACTGTAAAAGCTGGTTTGCAATAAGAGAAACTACTGAATGAGACGAAGTGATTGATGAAGGGAAAAGGAGGTCAGTTTCTCTATAAGTATTATCAACAGAGAGAACAAAGTACAAAGAAAATGAAGCTTGTGCCACATTCCAAATAAAACTTGTAAGTGAACATTTTCATATAAAGCTAGCAAAAAAAGGATATATTAAGGTGTATTTAACTATATTTTCTGTGTTATTATTTTCAAAGCACAGCAGTACTATAGAATCATGTTTGAGGTACTGGCCTACAACATTTGACCACACTTACAGTACAAGTGTAAAATCAATTTTCTGCACAACCATTTATCTCGGTACTGATGTTAGTTGGCTCTCTAACAGAATGACTCTACTGGAGAGGTTATTTTACTTCAGAGTGGCATTTCAGAAGGCTTAAATGGTCTGAAGAGGTGGCATGTGACCTTTAGGAAGATTTTAGCTCTGCTTTCCTCTGAAGAAGAATTATTTAACCCTGTATGGTTATATCATCCTAGGTCCCTCACTGTTCTCTTTGTGCATCTCAAAATATACATGGCATTGCCTTGTTTCTGCATATTTGACTGTTGACCATACCAAATTTTTAACAGAAAGTGGGGATAGAAGTCTAGATTGAAGGTACTTAGCTCCTGCTGGTTTTGTTAACATTTTGAATAAGTTGTTTCATTTACAATTTTGCAAGTCACATCTGGATTTTCAAGCTTTATGGTACTTTTATTTCAAAGATAGTGTTGGTGTTGGTTCAAATGAAATTATAACAGAGGTCTTGAATTGCAGAGGTTACTGAATAGTAACTGTTACTGACTATTAACACTGTAGTTTAGAACAAAAAAGATAGAAATTAGAAATTCTTCAGTACACATCAATCAAAACAATCACCAGCCCTTTAGAAGACCTACCCAGACAAACAAATGGCTCAAAAATAAATTCAGATCATGAAAAATGTCTTAAAGCACCTGATGAAAATAGAGATCAATATTTAATTAACCCTGAGCAATGGTCTATTAAAAAATTGGCTACCTAGCAAAATACAATGGGCAGCAAAACAAAAAGAAATATAAGCAAGTACTTGATGCATATGAATAACTGAAAGAAATGTAAAAGGAACAAAATATGTAATCATACACAAAGTTTGTTAATAACAAGTGGGTTAAAAATCCACCAGAGATTTGAGAAAAAGAAGAGTTAAAGATTCAAAAGCAATACAGAAGCTGACCACAGTAATGGGACAATTGCTAAAAATTTCTTAAAGTACTCTGGCTATACCTTTTGATATAGAAGAAATGCAAACTCTATTACTCATAGGATAGCTAATGAAGTTAAAAGTCTTTGTATTTTCCAGTAGTTTCACTGCAGAACTAATAGTTTCGAGTATAAATAGCACCTAGTTGAATTCTCTGTGTTATCAGACTACAGCAAATTGCGTAGATCAGCTCTGATGTTATAAAAAATAAAGAAATGAAATGTATCATCATTCATACAGTTTAGAGGCTTTGTGGTCTAGTCCTCTCTTATTGTTATGTCATTTTTAAACCATAGCCTGGCAGAGCAATTCAGACTTCAGATTTTTACAGACCTAATATAAACCCCAGAGTAGAAAGGTCAACTCCATCCATAGCCACCACAAAAGAAAGACTCCTCCAGGAGCTAACTTGGGAGTTAAAGTTCGATGTGCTGAATTGTTCTCTAGAGTATCCCCTAGACAACTGACTATAAGACAAGTTTCCTAAGAGAGGCAGCTAAGCTGTATGCCCGTAGCTACGCCATACAAATATCTTTCCCCTTTCTGATTAAAGCCTGAACTGAACTAATTCAAAGTCACTTTGCAAGGTGATACTTTGTTCTGGTTTCTTTCTTATCCCACAGAACACAAATTTCCATTTTCCTAAAGGGAGAGAAAACTCCAGTCATAAATGTTGCTGAGATAGAGTCCTGCATACAGGAATTTACCTTAATTGGTGTAGTAATTTCAGCCTTAGATCTCAAGCTCATAAGACTACTTGTGGAAGGAAAACCTCATTTAGGGAAAATATGTAATGTAGGACTGGTACATCAAAACTACTCCCATGCTAGTGTTTTTCAGAATGCGGTCAAGACCCACTCTAAAATTATTTGTCTTCATTTCATTTCCTCTCCTGTTAGAAATGCATCACAGAGCCTCACACTGATATTTTATAAACCTAAATGCTAATTTAAATACTTCCACGGATAGTTTTCCCATTCAGTCTTGTGTCAACACTACCCTTTTATACTACAAGCTTTCTTCCTTCTAATGAAAAAATAATTAAATACTCCCCTCAACATATGCTTTTTCAGATGTAACAATTTCCATAATTTCCTTCCTCTTAGCCATCCAACCTTTTTCTTCCCTCTTCAACATCATCATCCTATGTGAAAGGAAAGTAAAACATTTCTTCATTTATTGCTATACCTAAATTGTCTTCTGTCTTGATCTCATCATTTGTGCAATGCCTGCAATTCTTAAATTTCTATTTATATATTTCTTGTATTTCTATTTATTTATACTGAAAAATATTTTGATCTTTGTTTTATTTGCTATAGGAATATTAAAATTTTACTTTTGGTTAGTTTTATATTATCTCTCTACCTTTTGACTTCTAGACTGTAGTTTTTCTATGTTGATCAACCTTTTTTTGACTCCTCACAAGCCCTCTTCTTACTGCAAGTTAAGCATATGCTTGCTATAAATCTATCAGGAAGAAAAAAGAAATGTTATGGGACATCAGAATATGTTAAAATATGCATGATAAGGTGCTTTTAAATCCCATGAAGAAGCAGTAATGCAATCATATTATGAAGATATGTATCCTGTCCTGCAAACAGGTGACATTTTGGTAAGTAATGAAAGTTTTCGCACTTAACACATTTATATTTCTTTTAAAAGTGACCTGTGAAGCCAAAAATAGAGAAGCAGAGGCAGAATTTGGGACAGGGAATACCTGACATTATACAGAGCAACCAACAACAAGTTCAGAAAATTTTGGTGAGTCTGCCCACATTAAAAATAAGATTTTAATTTATGTGTCTTGCTGAATAGTGATTGCATCAGCTTGAACTAAATGTCCCACAAGCCCAGTGGTCACTCTCTGACAGTGGGCAAATGTGGCTGTTCAAGAAAGGGTATAAAAATTGGTTAACAATATATGGTATTTCCTCTTCATTACTTCCTCCATTGCCAGTCATCTGCAATACAGTTTCTGCCTGAGCCAGCGGTAGCCAGTAGGCTTTTATTAATCCTCTGTGTATACCTGTTCCATGCACTCATACAGTTTCTCTTGAAGCAATATATACTTCTAGCATTTACGACATATTGTGGTAAAGAATTCCCTGTCTTAAATACACATTACTTACTTAACTAACTTGCCCCTACCCCTGTCACAGTACCTAAGTTCTCTTTGAATCTGAAATTCTGATTCAAGTGACTTGTCAAGAATCCTAAACAGTTTTTTAAAGGGTCCTTGGTTTTTGATCATTAGTCCCCACGGCATTACTTTATCCATGTTCCCGGCTGTCAGATTACAGCTATTACGCCTTGACAAGAAAAGAATTGATTTTGGAATAGGTGATGTGCTCTCCACTCTGCCAACGCTCCTCTATTAGCCATGGTAGCATGCACCAAATGCATGGTGTTTTGCAGAACAAAGATATATTTACCCCACATGCATCGCAGCACCGAACTTCACAGACTGTTGGTGCTCACTGTCCCTTCCACACAGCTCAGCAGGGGATTTCAAAGTATATAGTCCAGTCCATGTTCTCCATTCACTTCACCAGCTTCCCAGGAGAAGTGAACTAGCTAAAACTTCACTACAGTGATAACACTACATCAGTAAGTGACGAGCGGTTCCTAAGGTTGGAGGAAGACTTGACTGGGAGAACTTCTGGGCCGTGGTCAGTGAAAGCATTATCATTATTATCTTCAAACACAGTAAAAAAGAAAGAAATCCTAAAGAACAGTCCCTCTGTGTGATAAAAAAAACAGATGTTGCAATCTTTCATTTACTTTGTAAGATGTCTAACACCAAAGTTGTCCACTGCAACTCACTGTCACTTACTGTCTTATATTGTTCTAATTTATTTCAGGTACAAAAGCATCAGCACTATGGTTTATCTTCCTTTTTTTATCACACTAAATTACATCCAAATATAATTTAGTCAAAGTTTCCTTTTTAAATTTCCTTTTTTGTTATCCATATAGAAGGGCTCCCATGAAGCAGACAAGCACAGTTCACTAAATTGGAAAATCCTTATCAGTTTACCCAAAGCTCAAGTCTTTATCTATTAGCAAGGCGTGCAGGCCTTTACATAATCTGGCAGTGGAGTTTCTGCCATTATAGTCACTATCTCAGCAGCTCTATGTCAGTTCACTTCTTCCAGGTATTTTAAGCTTTGCAAAGTTAGAGTTAACATGGTCATCGTACCATTTCTTCAGATACCAGTGTATGAAATTTCCTATTCTCACTCCCTTTGCTAACTAAAATATGTATCAGAATTAGGCAATATTTATCAGGAACCAGTTATGTCTTAAATTTCAGACCTGCAACATTTTTCAATACCAAATGTCAGTCCTTTAAGTTAGCAGAAGCCAGAAAACTATTTTCAATAGCAAAATAAGTATCTTCTTTGTAAGTGTTGGAGAATGTGGCAATGTGTATTTTTCCCTAGCCTGGGAGCTTGGTGACTCAAGAAAGCAAGCATTTAAGACGGCAGTCTAGAAATCTGGTTCAGCACACTTAACTGAACATACCTAAAGCTTAGTTAACCTAAACCCCTGAGTAATCTAAACTCCTTAGTTAACCAAAAAGCTCTCCACATGCCTAAACTTAGGGACTCTACATGTTCATTAATACCCTGCTGGAGAATTAGGTACCTATCTCCTAACTTGTTCCACTGACATCCAGAGTTTAGACAGTAGAGAAGGCAGCAACTACTTTTTGCCTGACTGCCCAGGGTTTGTATCTGCTGTCATGATTCTAGTGTTAAGGACAGGCCCTCCTCAGAAGGGTGTCAAAGTCTTGAGGAGCGAGAACGGAGGGTGGCAGCTGGAGGAGGAGGAGGACTCACAATATTTTCTCACACTCCTGAAGTTGCCTGTTAAGCAGCCAGAGAAGCAAGAGTCATAAAAAGTCAGATGGAGAGCAAGCAAGAAAATGTAAAATATTCGTCTAGGGAGTAGGGCAGAGAAGAGGGAGAGGTCCAGATCTGTGGCCTACTTCCAGGAGTTGGTCTTTCTTTTAACCCTGTGACTGTGTATTCAAAATATATAAACATTTTGGCATTATGTAATATCTGCTCACACCACTTACTTGCTGCTACCTCTTATGGCATGATCTAGCTAATAGCTAATATAGTAAATACATGAGTTTGTACATCATTAATCACAGTACATTTTTTATGGTTACAAAAATCACCTTGCAGCTCAGAAAGCATTATTCTAGAAATGACCGCATAGTAAAACTAGCCTCATTTTTCAACCCTCTCTGTCACACTAGGAAAAGCTATCTTTCATACAAAACTATATATCAGAGCCTAGCAAAGTAATGAGCATGTTTGAAAGTATTTTTGAGAAATATTTCTCTTGAGTATAACTGGTTTGGGTTCCCTTCTCCCATAAAACAGGAATAACAGAAAATTAATTAATTAAAAAGATCAGCTGTACCTGTAAAAAGATGTCAAACTCTGCATATGTCCACTTTATTAAAAAAGTACAGATTTAGGCATATTTGCCTAAGTTCTACACCCATGAATAAAATCTTTTAGAATTAATGCTAACTTTGTTTGGTGGTAGGAATATAGCTATTGTTTTTTTCACAACTCACACAGGTAAATTGTATGAAGCCAGTTTGCAGGAGTTGATAAAAGTCATTAGTACTTTGCATTACCTCTGATGCTTCTATGTATTGTAGCTACACATTTTCAAGCACAAATAATTCTAAAAACACTGGCTAACTGAAATGACCTGAATAATGGCAGAGTCAATAGTGTAAGTGGAATAATTGCTCAATTCAGCATGTATTTCTACTTAGGCTCCTCAATCAATAAGATATCTGTGATTATAAAAAAAAAGCATCTACCTCAGAGGTAATGAAAATAGAAGTAAGGTCTTACTAAGGATGGCTAGATTTGCCTTATTAGGGGTCACCAAGAAATCTATTTTTCTCATGCAATAATACTGAAACATATTGTTTTCCATCTTTCAGCTGTTTCCATTTCAAAGAAAAATTAAAAAAAAAGACCCTCAAGGCCTACACTCAGAAGCTTATAGCATTGTCAGTAGGTACGGACTTGCCTTTGCTATCAGTTTAATATGGCTTAGGTATTAGATTGGGATTCATTTAATCTAAAAATCTAAATGCTAGCTATGCTTCCTCCCCAGATGGCGGAGGAAGAGAGAGGGGATCTTCAAAGGACAGTTCAGCCATATTATCTTAGGATAGATTCAGGTCCCTGTAAAGATGCCTATCTCTTTGCATTTCTTATAGAGGAAGCCTGAACAGCTGGCTTAAACTAAATGACCAGCTTGGCAAATTTTAAAGTTAGGAGAGATGAGACCCACTCCAGGTACAGGTGGGGGCTGAGGGTCATCATTGTACCTCCTGTCCCATTAGCACTTTACTCCAACAGTAATTACACTGACATTATATTGGTACTGGTCAGAATGAGCAAGGAGACTGGAATTTTGGATGAAGTGTTTAAAAATTGCTGCAGAGGAGTCCTTGGAAAAGCTCTGATTTTGTACAGGTCAGTGGCAATTCTTGCCTGATCCTTCCAGAGGCGATGCAGAATTACGCTGTCCATAACCCTACTCTGTGTCTAAACAGCACATTTCAGCCCCTGGGTAATAACAATAGCAGATGCTTATTATATTTAATTATTAACCATCAGCTCTTTGAACTTATCACCTTAGTCTCTCAGCACCTGCATGATGGATGTCAAAATTCCTGTAATTTCACCTTCCATCAGTCAGTAAGTAAAAGGTGAGCATCTGCTAGTGCTCACCAGTCCCTCAGGATATATACGACTATCATTATGATTGTTCCTAATGGTGTTTTACACAAAATGAGTTAGGGTGAAAAAGGCATGCTAGGTTATTTTATACATATACAATGTCAAAGTATTTATTGCCCTTCATATGGCAACTTTTAAATATAAATAGATAATATCAGTAGAACATTTATTATTGCATTTAATATTTATGCAGTGACATAAATTTACATGTCCTTTTAAATGCTTTTGCATTTTAGACTTGATCAAAATCTCTGGTTAAAGAAAGGCAGGAAAGGTAAGTAAGCTGTGGGGAAGCTGTACTCTATCCTCCCCTTGTCATTTCTGCACTTAAAGTTATGTCCACACCACAAAGTGAAGAAAATCATCTTTGAAACTGGAAACAAATCAGGCAGGTTCTCATAATGCCACAAGAAAGCTGGTAAATTCTGCTCAGAGGTAGGGCTTTCTAACTGAAGCACAGGACCTCCAAATATGGTTGTGTTGCCTTCAGGACTCAGGCTGCTGATACACTTGTATTGGCATCTAATGCACATGCACTCCCTCTGTGCATCTCTTCAGGTCAGAATACCCATACCCTCCTTTGCTGTGCCACAAGGAGGAGTTGGAAGGTACAGCAACAGCCAAAGAGCCTCTTCCAGCCATCCAGTTCCACCAAGCTCAACCACAGGGGAAATTTGACTCTTATGTGCATTACATCAGCAGCTTTACAGTTAAAATCTGATTTTCTCTCAAAGCATTTTCATAAATTAGGCCAGAATAACAAAGCAGTTAGCAACAGAGTCCTCTAGGAAGCTTTTAAGGTGACTACTGACATGTTCTCTCCCAAGGTGCCCCCCTAAAGAGATCTCATTGCTGAGAGAATAACATATTCCCCTGCCTCATGCATTATGTGAAAATTGTCTAGAAAGTCACATTACTTATGTCTTGCAGGACTCGATAATGAAGCTTGGAATTCATGTGACTCTGGTGCAAAATGGTAATGTAATGGCATACTGGTAAGCCAAAGGAGTGTTCCAAAACTCCAGTGATCTGTGAAAAGCCACCCATCATGCCTGACAAAATAAAAATAAAATTATCACTTAAATTTTGAACAGTAATCTGTGAATATTCCACATAAGTCATTCCTAGGTATAGAACAGAATTGTCATTGTATTCCTGGTGCAGAGATGGCATAGAAGCAGACCTCCAAACACACACACACAGATCAAAGCTGAAGGTAAATTTCTGGTAAGAAAAAAGTGCAGTATTAGGAAAACAATTTCCCAGCCTTGTTCCTCATGTAGTGAGGACATAAATGCAGGAAACCTCTATGACTGCCCACCAGACATGCAGATATGTATAATCCATATTGAAAATTCATTATTAGTGAAGAACAGATTTTAATTTTTTAAACACTTTAGCAAGTATATTGTTAAATGCATCAATATTTACGGAAAACCTGATTTTTACATTCATAAGCATATGAAAAAAGTATTTTTCCTGTTTACTAATTGGCAATTATTGTAAGTGGTACAACTGTTTATGACTTGTTATATCTACCATGACCAAAAATTTTACAAACTCAGAATATGAGGAGACAGCATAAATGTTTCTTCAAGTGCTAAGGTGTTTGGAAACCACTTACTAAAAGTTGGGACTCGGGTAAGGACCTTCTTCAGAGAGGAAGAACATCTCTGTATTTGAGAGATTCTTACTTCCCCTGTTTTTTTATGCCAGTTTTCTCCTGCAGTTTCAGGAGGAGTTGAATGAGTCTTCAGTGGAGTTCCCCTCTCCCATTCTTGATAAATGCAAATTCCTTAATCTCTAACAAGCTTTTTCTCCAGCTGCTGAAAGAGGAAAAGAGGATGCTTGAAAGTCTTTGTTGGCATTTTAGAAGGTCCCTACTAGTTACAGATCAATTAACTTTATGACAGTGTTTCAGGTTATGATCAATCTTTCAGAAGTAATTTGAGGGTAATTTGAGGGTAATGTCCATTTTTTGTATGAATGTCTGGGGCAAGTCAGGCAATTAAAATAGTGATTGTAACACAATAGTAAAAGTATATATCAGAGATCATCTGAATAAGTGGTGGGATTATTTTTTTCAGATATACCTTCTGAAACATTGGAAGGTGTTCATGTGCTTCGTGTGTTCATCAGTTACCCCACGTTGCAGCCTACTTTGAAAATCCCCTGTAAAAGTATTGCATACTGGAAAAAAACTGTTAAATATCTGCGTAACATGATAAAACCATCAAAATCTCAATTTTGTTTAAAACAATAGAATACTGGGATTTTTTCTCAAATCCATTTTGATCTCTGTTAGAATAAAACCAAAAGAGAAAAAATGTTTTCTTCTTCTGCAGTATTTCAGTCACTCTTTGTCTTGCTTCTTACGGAAGAAGCTGAATGCAAGTGTTTGCTTTTGTGTTCTATAATGCGGTCCCTGAATTTTAGAACCCTGAATCTGGGTTTTTCAGAACATTCTGATTTTCTAATTTAATTTTTCCTCTGTTGCTCAGTTCTCTGAGGATCCCCAAGCAATCCAAATGTAATCTCCAAGTAAGTGACAGTGAATCTGAATTTTTCCACAGTGCAGTTTATGCTAGTAGATATCTCAGACTAACCAAGGGTATATAGATAGATTTGCAGCTTAAAATTTAATGGATTTTTTTGCAGTGTCTGACTGCATGATTTAAAATGATCATTTTTTTCAGCATTTTTTCTATCCATCTTTCTCTGCTAATGCTGAGTCAGAGAGTTCAGACTGTTTAATTGAAAATGGAGTGACAAGTCTTTACAGCCTGATTGAAAACCAAGAAGAGTCAATGGGAAGACATCCATTGACTTCATTTAACTTTAGAAGGCTGTACCAAAAGCTTGATGTGTATTCAAAGCATATTTATTAACATCATTTAAAATTCCTTCCTAAGTCCTGCTATCACACAATCTTAGCTAGACATAGAAATGGAGAGCTTCAGCCCTTCTAGGCTATGAAACTAATCTTATTTTCCCTTGGTTTTGCTAAACTTATTTTTAAAAAAGCAATTATGCTGTGGCAAGAAACATTTGCCTTTATTAAAAATAAAATCTCTCAGACTTATTTAAAGCGGCAAAAGAGTGCTGGGGACCTTGTGCAAAACTGAAATGAGGTCCTTTTCCAGCCAGCTGCCGTACCTGTTTACCCTTTTCCACAGTCAGCAGCCTGGGAACATCACTGCAATTACACTGCCAGCCCATTTGGTAGCTCACCACTGAACTGCAGAATACCCAATATTTATTTGCAATATTGGCATGCCAGATGTAAAAGAGAAATAGAGCAGTGACCTTAACCGTTTGTGGTTGTTCTGGTTTGCAGGAGCAGCTTGAAGGGTTAACTCAGGACTAAATCTGCATCTTATCTGCACTATTTGCTCTCAGAATCAACTCTTAGGCACCTGTAGTGAGTACTCCCTGCACAGAAATAGCTTGGTTTTCAACACAAGTTCATGGCCTGCTTACTTGCTGCATAGATAAACTATCACTCAGGTGGGAGAGCCCATCCGAACCCAGAGGAAAACTTCCTCTGGGTCTTGGGCTCTTGGGAGGCAGCTCTGTTCCAAGGTGTCATGGTTTTGCTTTGGGCTCTCTGCTTCTACATGATGTTGGACATCTGCATAATGATATTCCTCCCAATCACTATTAAAAGCAGATTTTATAGCCAGATGTCACCACAGGCCATCCATCAAATAAGTTGACAATACCACAGTATACCTTTGCAGCAATTCAAGATATCATTTTCCTCTTAGTTGTTGATCCAACAACTGTCTGCACCCAGGCTCATTATGCCAGTTGTTGTGTCGTCCTGTTTGCTATGGCTTATCATGCTCAGCCCATCTCCATTGCGCTTGGGTTTTGGCCATGAAAGGCTTTGATAATCATGTGTCAGGCCTGCGTCTACCCTTGCTGCCAGTGGTAATTTTACATAGCCAATATCAGCAAACACAAAACCCCAGTCTTCTTTCCTAGAATCTGATAACTCTTGCTGCAGGACAGGATATGAAGGCATCTGATTCCCTGCAATGGCAATAAAGATTACAGATAGCAGGTCTTTCGGAGAACTCAAAGTTTCAGGCCATTCTCAGTACCAGCACTAATGCAGGCATAGCCATAAAATCTCTTGTGAATACTTTTACCCAAAGAGGTAAATCTCTCTGATGAGCTAGAGGACTGCTACGGCCTGAGAACTTCTATCTGGTCTTAATGGTTCTACCTACTCACTTTACGCACTGCCAAGCCCTCACTACCATCTAGTCAAGACACTCAGGCATTAGGCATGTGAGAAGAGTCAAAATCAGGCAACCTAAAAGTCCTACCACAGTGGTAGAGTTATCAGAAAGGGTGTTTGGTATCCTTCTGATATTATAAAAGATTCAAACAAGATCATCGCAAGGATGGAGAAAGATAAGCAGGTTTGTAAGAAACAAAGAAAAGGAAAGGTTGCAAAAGGAAGAGAATTTACTCTTTACTCCCTCTGCTTACTACCAAAGCCCTCTCCATACAAATAACTTTGGCTTCACCATCTGAAGACTGACAGAAAGTGAAAGTGTCATTGTCCCATTTTCAAACAGTAAACATAGATGACAATGTGACTAAATAAATAAATAAATAAAATAAATAAAAGGATCTTCCTGACAGCGTTGATGGGTGACTGTGGTCACTCTTGTTAGCAAGATATGGTAGATATGGTTTCCTGTACATCATTTTGCACTGCTTATCAGATGCTTATCTGACTTTTGTTCCTTTGTGAAATAAGATAAAAAAGAGGTGAGGTGAGGCGAGGTGAGGAGAGGAGAAAATGTATTTCTGTCTATATACAGTAGGGCATTGCCTTGATTCTTCTAAGGGTTCTTCTAATGCAAAACCCTGAAGCATCTTGGGACTTAGAATGAAATAACAGATGTTTTCCTGGTTTTATTTATGTGTACAATAGAACCTCACTAATTTGTACCATTGCATGGGAAGACCCATTGTAAATGACAGAATAAATGAACAGTTTGAAGATCAGAATTTTATTAATTTATTTTCTAATTGTAATTTGTTTTCAGCTATTTATGGTAATATATCGTTATACTGTTATTATTATTTGTATTAGTACTGTTGCTACCTCAGTAAAAGTGGTGAAAAAACCTCTTAAAAAAAACCCCAAAATAGTATTCTAGTTAAATGGATATATTGGTGCCTAGAAATAGACAAGGACTAATTAGTGAAGGAATCCTTTTCAGTGCGTAGGTCATTTTTACAAAGCTGTTAGGAGAATGAAGGTTCAAATTATGTTGTTCAGATGTCAAACACACCGATAAATGCTTTGGAGAATGGCATGTATTGCAATGTCATATTAATAATATTATGCCCCAATAAATCTCTGTTACTTAATCTTTACTGGGATATAAGAAAGTGATAGGTATTGTTTTAAGCTGAAAGTGTACTTCTTCAAAACACAATTTATTTTAGGTAATATCTACTTACATATATAAACCCATATGTGAAATATTACAATGACTCCAACTTTGACCAACAGCTAGCACATACAGTAGCCAATTTTTGAAGTTTTGCAAAAATTATTTACTCACTAAATTAGAAAGGTGTTAAAAAATGGCTTATTATTTTTCATTTCCGACATTTACCTAACCAGAAATATTTTTTTTTTCAATGACTACAGTTTTTGTACCCACATTTGTACCTCCATTCACTTCTGTATGAAGCAGAAATGGTTGAATATACTGCCAATCCCCAGGCCTATTCTGAGTGACACAAATGATATAGTAATAAGCTCATATTCACTCTTAGAGTGCCTCCAGAGAGCTGCACAATCCGTGTCCAGAAGATTTACAAGCATGGCTCTTTCCTGCTCTTTTAATACAGGTTATCACCTTTGGTAATGGCAGTTAAAGCTAATATGCACACCTACAGCTTGGAGTGGCTTAGGAAGCGGTGTATGTATGTTTGCCATTGTTACCTATGGGCACAGTAGCCTTTGGCAAAAACCCAAAGGTTATATTTGAGAGGAATAACCTCATCATTTCACCAGTGGCTACCTGAAGGCACCCTTCAAGGTATAGAAGTCCAGAAAAACTTTTTAGATTTAGCTTTCTAGTTCAGTTAAAATAAATCCAACTGTTCTTTATGCTTGATTTTTTAATGTATTTTATGTATTGTATTAAATTATATGTGAAATTCATTGATGTCTGACAAAACTTTGAGGAAAGCGTCTTCTTCAACATATGCTACACTTTTCTTCCTGTGCTCCTATAAGCTTAGAAAACATAATTTCTGTACAAAGGTTTATCAGGTCTTGAAAATCTTTTTTTTTTCTTTTTTCCCAGAGACAGACAGCACAGATGAAAGTTAGTTCTGTAAAGAGTGAGTGTATCATGGGTTTAATAATGACAAATAGAAATTTCATCTCGAGGGTAAAAAATCAGTTTCCATTTGAAATCGGTCCAAGTTAATATTTACAGCTTCTGAGTGAACCTCAAAAGACTTGAAGTTCCAGAAATCAGATTTACTTTCAACAATATTAGATTCAGAAATCATGATTTTGCTTGAGTGAAGAATGCATAAATTATAACCACAGAGCTGAAATTCTAGAAAGACTCTAAAGGCTGTCTCATAGAGAGACTTACTGGCTGTATTCAAACTATCTTCTTTAGGTAACTCACATAGTCACTATAGCACTTAAAGACCAAATGCCTAGCCCTGGACCTTCATTCTCTACATTCCTTTTTCAAATCCAGCTAAAGAATTTAAAGCCGAAAGAAAATAAGATCAACTAGTCAACTGCAGCACATCAAAGTCCATTAGATACAGAGTATTTGTTGTTACATTTACTGTAATAATTTGCATTTGGCTAAAAACTAACTTCTTTCTAAAATGTATCTTCTCAAAAACGTACACTCATTCTTAATTCAACGATATCTACAGATGGAGCATTTGCTTGGCAGTTTCCTCCCATGATTAATCACTTTCTCTGTGCTTTGCTTCTCTTTAACATCTGCCTGGCACTAACTACCATCCACTGGTTCTTGTTATGCATGTCCTTGCTGAACGTCTATTTTCTCCCTTGGAAGAGCATTATCCACTGCAGTTAAGTGCATCCTCTATCTTTTCTGTGATAATTCAATAAGTGCAAGCTCTTTAAATCTAAATGGTGGGGAGTTTTCCAGTTTTCAAATCAATTCTGTGGCTTTTCCTAGGCCCTTGCCAGTTTTTCAAGCTGTCTAGAAGCATCCAGTCTTAGCTTCCTCAGTGCATGTGAGCTATCTATCAGTCATCTGCTCATACATCTTGGAACCATATCAGAGCTCTTTACCATGGCACTGCCTTTGGGAATTGGGAAATCATATTCTACCCCAAGATCATCACTTCCCAAGACTTACCTCACCTTTTTGTCATCTAAGATTTAATTTTAAAATAAAATTTCTGCATTTTTCAGGTTTAATATAGTAACAACAATGTGCCCATATTACCAGACAAGCTAGTGACCTGCTCTTGCCATTATTTCCCGTACCATTAACACTAATATAGTAGTACACCACTTCCAAAGAGATATTTCACAGTGTTTTTTTCACACCTGTTAGTCATCCAGTTGAAATCCATGTGTTACTGACACTGTATACTGCTGCAGAGTTCTTTACTTAGACAAAAGACATACTCACTTATCCACATTATTAGTCTAAAGATCTATATTTACCATTTTCAGACACAGTTATGCTATCATACAAATGAGTTTACTTTGATGAGACATATTATCTAAAAAAACGATGTTGACTACCATTAGCTTTAAATACTTTATGAACTGAATCCTACCTCATCTTTTTCATTATTTTTCTTCACCTGGTGACACATTAATTTTGAATCCACACAGTATCAACGATCTCAGATATTTGGAATATTCCAAAGACTCCTATATTTAATAAATATTAATACTGTCAGTCCAGAGACATCCTTGGAAGTGCAGACATCTTTAAAGTATTCCTTTGCAACTAATGAGCCAGAAAATACCTCATTCTGTTACATTATACTTGTTTCTTCGCAAACAAACACTCATATTTATTGAATACTTATGTATTTTCTGTCTCCCTACTAACAATTTTGTCATTTCCTGTTAAGAATATTTGTTTCTTCCTCTTGAATAATTTCTTTCCTTTCCTACTATTGCTGTGGTTTCCTGTGTTCCTAATATATATTTTAAAATTTGTGATATCATAAAAGCAAGCTATTTCTTCAGTATCTTTAGCCTCCCTCATTAATTGTGTCTGTAAATTTCCACACTTTTCTGTTTAATATCCTTCTTTCTGAACTATAATTTCTTTAGAGAACACATAGAGGTTGTATGGATATAAATATATGCTCTCACTTTAGCTAAAGATAATTGGTGTAATGAAAGGAAGAGACAATCAGTTTGTAGGACCAGTTCTGTGTCTTCCCAACTGGGAGTAATTACCAGTTATGAGAGAAAAAGTGTAGAGACAAGAAGAAACATTTATCTTTTTCACCCATTTCCTTCATACGCAGACTTTCCTCTGAGTCCAGGAGAGGACTTCCGATGGTGCCAGCTGCCTTTGGGGTTTTGAATCTTTCAGGTCCCAGTAGGCTCTTTCCTTCTTCATCAGAGACTGGCATCTTCCTCTGCCTGAATCTAATACAATTCTTACTTGAATTCCCAAGCTGAAATTTTCTGAATATCAAAAACAAAGCAAGTGCTTAATTGCAGGCCATAAATTTTATGGCACAAAAATATTCTACCAGAGTTCAGAAGCCTAATAGGACATTTCCACAAAAAGCCTGCACTTTACTCACATGGATAAATTATAAATCTTTGTCTTCATCTATATGCAGCTGAAATCTAGTCCGAGCCCCTCAGATTATGCCCATTACACCAGGGTACTTTTGTTTTCCATCTTAATTGGAAATCGCACAGTAATGATAGTTAAATTCTATGTAAGCATCTTCTCTTAGGAACAATCAGTGATTTCAAAAGCAGTCCACTACTAGTAGAACTACGATAAGAGAATTCAAACTTCTATAAATATCCTATTGTCTTTGATCTTTTGCTTTTTTTGGTAAAAAGAATGTTTTCCTCATTCAACAGATGCTGAGGACAATACTAATATTTCATTATATTTAGTGGTTTCTACTTGTGAACATTGTCCTTTCTTTGTTCAAGATAAGAGTTCAAGAATCACCACACGCTTCTGAATAAACAGTCCCTTTCGCTAAAATGATATATAAATGTCTCCTCTATAACATCTGTCTAAATACTAAATTTGACGATTGCAGATCACTGGAGTAAGTCTTGTCTAAAATGCAGAAGTGCTAAAATACTTAAAAAGAACCATAGCTTCATGTCTTCATGACATTACATAAAATTATGTGTGGATAATACTTTATAGTAACTATATTACAATATTCTGACTCTGTGCATAACTTAGTACTCAAATATGACTGATAACCCCTAGGCATACAACCATCCTAATTTATTCTTGCCATTTGCTACTGTTATTCAATCCCTGCCTGCCACATCTATCCTGGCTTCGACAGGTTCTACTCTGAGGTTACAAGAAAGTCAGAGATAGGGCACAGCAAATTCAGAACGTCACCAGAATATCTAATCTGTGGGCATGTCACAGCAATGTGGAACACAGGGTGAAATATGTGTAACATACAGTAAGAAAGCCACCATATACCATACCTGAATTTAGAAAACTGAAGGATCTCACTAAGAAACAGACTTAAAGCAATACGACTGTAAGATTTTGCATGTCTGTGACTGTTCAAGTGCTTCTCAAATGAGCATTTTGTAAATGTTATTCCCAATCTGAGACAACAGGATATAGGAATATTATAGTGCCTGTATTTAAATTTAATATGCGGAGTTTTTTAATTATTCTGTATTGGGACCAGGAAACAACTACAGTTCCATTTGATGAACTTCTTTTACTCCATTACAATGGAATATGGAAGCCTCAAGGTATTTTGACACAGAGGTTATAGTTTCAAGTTTTTGTGACAGCTAGTCTTAGCACTTTATTAACAGTGACTGGATTTAGATATAAACCTTAGTGGGAATATCAGAGAGCTCCAGAGATGACTTGCCAGTTGTTAAGAAAAGCTTTTTATATAAGAATAGAAACATTTTATATAATAATAGAAACAATTTCACAAAAAGACTTCTGTGCAACATGAAGCAATGGCTTCACTTCAGCAGCTCTATTAGCAACGAGTGAGTGAATGTCTTTTTGAAGTCCCATTAGGTGCTTAAGAGCATCAGGTTAAAAAACTCAGTAACATACTTGAACAAAAAGTACTAGGATAAGCCCTTCCTTTCCAAGGCCCAGTTTGAAAGCAGTCTTTCTGTGGAGCTCTAGGACAGAGGGAAGTTCTTGCTCTGCACTAAACTCCAAACTCTAAGTGCAATTCCTCCTGCTATTGCTTCCCCACCAATGACCTCTGTTAAGGCTCACTAGTTGAGACCATTTTTGAGAGTGTTGGAATGTGAGAGAGAAAGATATCTGTCTGTTGTGGTTTAACCCAGAAGGCAGCTGAACACCCCACAGTCGCTTGCTCACTCCCCACCCCCCTCAGTGGGATGGGAGAAAGAATCGGTAAAAAAGTAAAACCTGTGGATTGAGATAAAGACAGTTTAATAAAACAGCAGATTAAAATAATAATAATAATTACTACTACTAATAATAATTAATGGTAAGAGAATATGCAGTATATACAAAACAAGTGATGCACAATGCAATTGCTCACCACCTGCTGACCGATGCCCAGCCCGTTCCTAAGCAGTGATTGCTGTCCCCTGGCCAACTCTCCCCAAGCACAACTTCATACGGTCTGGAATAGCTGTCCTGGCTGCGCCCCCTCCCAGCTTCTTCTGCACCTGGCAGAGCAGGGGAAGCTGAAAAAAGTCCTTGACTAGTCTAGGCACTACTTAGCAACAACTAAACCATCAGTGTATTATCAACATTCTTGTAGTACTAAATCCAAAACATAGCACTATTCCAGCTACTAGGAAGAAAATTAACTCTAACCCAGTCGAAACTAGGACAATGTCCAACTATAATATTTTTTAAAACAGCATTTATTTTTCTGATTTAATGAATACAATGAAAAAAAAGAGAAAGAATTTACTGATTACCTGAGTAAAACATCATCATTTTCCATCATTCAGTGTGTGAGAGTTTACAGAGGACTCAAAAGTTCTTCCCAGGTTTTTTATGGAAAATCTTTCAGCCAGACACAAGAAAGATACTAACTTTCTGTAGTTTTATCTCCCATCACCTAGTTCTCCACCTTTGATTGCAATCCCTTGTACTTTTATGACTTATAAA
Source organism: Egretta garzetta (assembly GCF_000687185.1). NCBI lineage: Eukaryota > Metazoa > Chordata > Aves > Pelecaniformes > Ardeidae > Egretta > Egretta garzetta. Next base: position 6,810,971 of record NW_009258383.1, read on the forward strand.
AATTGTAAGCACCTTGGGGCACAAATAAGTCAGTTTAATTTGTCTATAAAGCACTATTCTTTCCTAAGGCATTGAATGAATAATATATGGTAATTTATAAAGAAAGTATTTGCAAGTCAGAGGGCTTGACAGCAGGCCAGTGAATTAAAAAGAAAGCAAAGTTAAAAAGACCTTCCTCCTTTAAGCCAAGCTGGTCTTAGCAGCCAAGATATATTTTTTGTCTGCAAGTATTTGGTATAAAAATGCTGTCCCTTGGCAAAGTACTTCCAGGGAAGCTGGCTGCACCATTTGAGCTTACACTGAGCTTTATGAAGGCTGTGTAGAACACAACTAGGCTAACTAGGCCAGCAAGTGCATCCTTCAGAGCAATATCTAAAAGTAAAACATAGTCACATTTGAACAGCAGGAGTGGAAAGAAAACAATAATGGAATGGTACCAAATCTTTTTGCTTACTTTTGTGAGGAGAAATGGTGGTGCAGTTAATGTGATGTGTATTAAACACTCCTCAAGTACTTATTTACCAAACCTATGTTCAAAACCATCTGCTAAAATAACATTACTCAGCACTGCATCAACATTAACATGCTTCTCTCAGACCTTCTTCCCAGCCTTCTGGCTGTATTTCACCAAACAACTTTTTTTTAAAGCATGACAAGACAAAGTTCCCATATTTCCACTCAGAAAACACTAGATTTGTTGCAGATACCCCGTGTACTGTTCATGCTCAAAGGCACCCATGTATCCTGAAAGCATGACCATAGAACTGATGAGTCATGTGAACAGGCCATTTGTCCTGGGTTTTTGGACACCCAGGAGTGTAGTCAGACCTATAAATTTTGGTTGTAAGTACTTTAGGACAAAAATCTGTCATTTTAATTTGTTGAGAAAGCGCCATTTTTTCCTAAGGAAAGGTGTGAATAATACATGACACTTTAAAAAGGAGCTGTTTGCTACTGTTACTGCTCCTGCAAAAGCTCTAGATTCTCAGGCAAATGACCAAAGCACTCTTAATGCACTCAGGATATATTTTTAGGTGCAAGGAAAGGACATATCCTCTAAAATCCAGACTTACGACAAGCTAAATATTCAGTGTTACCAACTACAAATTCAATCTCAGGTTCTTTGTTACTCTATTTAAGGTCATGGCTTGTATAGGGGAAGAAGTGCAGTTCTTCCTTTAATTTCTTATAAAGTGCCTAAATCCTATTGAAAGCAAGCAGTTATATATCTAAATACTTTCATAGATCCCAAGTTAATCTTCACAGTTGCAAACAGAACCCTGAAAATAAAAAACAACTTCAAAAAGCAAAGAAAAAAACAAACCAAACCAAACTAAAATAAACCCAGAAAACAGAAAGCTTACTAAATTAAACCATTAAAAAACCCCAAAAAACCAATAACATATTGGTTCCTTAATTTCTTCAGTTTTCATATTTCTTCAGTAACCATCACCCCATTACTTGAAAGTACACTGCCAAAACCACGCATGAACATGGCATGTTGTTGAAATTTTCGTAATGTACCAGTGATAATGCTGTAACTTGTAGATATTGGTAGAAATTGGTCACTAGAACATCACATCTCTATGGGTCTGTACATACATGTGTCTTCGAGAACATTGCTGGTTTTCTAAAGTGAGCTATTAATGATTTTTATGATAAATTATGTTAATAATTAATAATGATTAATTATATGGATGTAATGTGGAATTGCAGAATAAGGAGAAGTGCACGTTGGAAGATGTATAAAAATAGACACAGACAGACCCCAGAGTGAGTAGAAAGAAATCATCAACATTGACATCATCCTCCTCCTGGCAGAGAGGAGGAAGAAACCCCCACAATTAACATAGTTATCCTAGTGAAGAACTTTGAATACTGATTACTCACCATGAAGCCTTCCTTTCATCTTGTTGAGGAGCAAAGGAAGCACACCGCCAGAGACAGAGGTAGTTATTAGGAAGTTTGTGTATATCAGTTTTACCTGCATTATTACATTAATGGCTATAGCAAAGGGATAATTCAGATTGCATGTGCTAATACCATTGCACTTAGATTAATAAGAAATCTTTGATTAAACCATTAAGGCTTTAATTTAAATTATGACTTCATATGGAAGGTATGTTTCTTTAGCCCAAATAAATTGGACAGGTGTTTGGATTGGCTGTTAAATCTGGGTGCCCCAATGTACACATCACCTGTTAATGAACAGCCCCTGTTTTCATCATAAACCATCGGAAAAGCTTGGATATCTTGTGTAATGCCTGGGGTTGTTTACAATATTCTGAGAGCTGGAAGTATCAGTATTTGTATGAAACACATGAGAATAAAAAAATATGATCCATTTAATGAAAAGATTTCTTTATTTAACTTTCTTTTAGGAGTGGGCTGTCAGACATCCATTTTCTGCATGTTTAGATCAAACTCTTTGTAAATCTGCCATCTAATCACTAAAAGATAAAAACCTCACTGTTCCAAGCCAAATGAAAAGAAACAGTGATGCTTCATTTGCTTAAGGCAGTGCTCCAGAAGCCCCAAAGGACAGAGCTTCCAGAGGAAAAGACATGTCCATCCCCGTGGATAAAAAGCTATACCTGCATGTACTTTCTACCCAGAACAGTGATCTGAAACAAACAGGTTAGAAGAACAGAGGATTGAAAAGCACCCCTACTTTTAGGTAAGATGTTAAGTATGGGAAGGATAGGAACTGTACGTTACTGTTCTGCCTTTATCAAAAAAAAAAAAAAAGTTACATGTTTTTTTTTATTCAAGTCAATGCATAGGAAGGTCCTTGTTGAATCTGCAGTTGACAGCAGCAACAAAAAAAGAGGAGCAAGGTTGAATGTACCAACCCTCTAAATAAAGTTTGAATCACTCTAACCAGTTTAAATAATGGAGTCTCTGAACTGGACCAAAAAGCACTTTGCAAGAGACGGCACGCAGACCTGCCCACCAACACAACTCACCGTCACAGCTAGCAAAATATGGAAAAAGAAAGCAATGTGGCAAATGAACCTGCATGCGCTGGATAACACCAGCAGGCTGAGAACTGAGTTAGCAGACAGTTGCCAAAGTCACTATCAGGGGAATGTTTTAACACCATTCCCAGTGAAACATTTCTGAGATTGTTACTATACTCCTTCTCTCCTTAATGATGATTTTCTTGCTTCATGTGAAGATTCAAAAACTGTGATTGGGCAAATAAGGCAACTGCCTAAGGTAGGCGTTCAGCGTTCTTGGGCAGAGACTTGTTTGTCAACGAGAAACCTTGTGAATAGCAAATGTGTTACAATTTGAGTGTGTTCTGTCCTGATGTAAGCTAATACAAAATTTTACGTTTCAATTTGACAATCAGGCTGTAGCAGTAAATTATTTTAACTTTCTTATTAAAATTCTGTATTTTCATGTATATATAACCAGCTGGAAAGTTCTGCTTTTTGACTCAAATTTTCTACGCTGGGTCTCAGCCCAAAGGTGAATATTTTTAATTTATTTTCTTTTTGGTAAATGTGAGCAAAATCAGCTCATTTCCTTTACCTAAGCAAGGATTAAAAAATGTTCTATATAAAGAAGTTAGATGTTTTATGTATGCAGAAAGCGTTTGAACTTTAAAAGCTGAAACTTACCAGGTTGATACAGAGGATTAGTCTCCAGGCCAATTTGCAAAAAATGAAATATTAACAAAATAAGTGTAAAAATCGACTAAAAACAATCATGCAATGTGTTACTTAGTTACTTGCTGCAAATTCATTTCTTAATTCTGACTTTATCAATTAGCTTGTAATTGTGTTGCTATTTAACTGTGTTCAGAATCACATATATGACACTGATCTTGCTTAGCAGTACAGGTTGGCTTGGTACATCCTTTCATCAGGCAGGTGGACCTTCCCATCACTATGAAGAGGGTGTTCTTACCTTCTCTTTCATTACACTTCCCATTTCTCTGAAATAGATTGGCCTCTGAAGGTTTACTGTAGGCAGCAGTCTTCCATGCAGAAGAATGGAATATCCAGTGTATGCAATATGAAAGATGTAAGGCTACCATTCTCAAAAATGCCATATATAAATGTCTCTACATAGAAATTTTCTTGCCTGCAATGTACACTTCCTCCCTAATGTGTAACTTAAGATCTGTCCTTTTATCTTTTACAGGCCTTTACAGGACTGATTGAACAAACTTACTGAGGCACAAGTATAAGCATCATGGGATAAACTGAACTGTCCAACCAGGTATGCATTTAAACAGATATAAACAAGGAAATAATTTTTAGGTTCAGAGAAGTTACCAGAAAATACTATATGCTTGAGTCAACATTGTAAAATGAGTTTTAGATGCTGCTAAAAATCACCTCGCCATTTTTTCCAAAAGTGTCCTGCCTCACAATCATCTGTTAATTCATTCTTGAATGTCTTCATTTCATTTACATAACACAGGCCTTGTCACAGTGTGAAGTTACCTAAAATAGTTATTATGTCTTTGGGCAAAAAAAGGCAGACAGCAGCAGAAAGAAAAGACTGTGAGCATTTAGATCTCCTACTGAGACAGAGATTATATGTCTGGTTTCCTAAATATCCAAAGTGAGACTAGACTAAAGCAGTGGTATTTTGAGACCTTCCTAATATTGCCTGATGCTTTCCAACTTACTTGCCTGATAACAATATGAGTTTACCCCAGTGGGTGTAATTTCACTCACTGTCACCATTCTTGGTGGAAGTAGGCCGAAGCATTCACATTCTTGACTCTATTTCTGACTTAATGTTTTTTCCAAGGTTATGCATTATAAACGGTTTCAAAAGTGGATTTCAATTTTGCAGGCCTTGATTTAATGTTGTTCATACAAGGGTCTGCAGGCAGATGGCTGAAATTTGGCCTGCCTATAATTCTATAACTATATATTACATATATGCATAATACAAACAGTAGAAATATATTAACATTTTAGAAAAAGCTGGCTTTAGTCATTCTCTTTTCCCAGAAGTGAAGTATGTCTAATAAGTCTTGCCTTTCTCACAAAGACATTGTAAGACTTAATTAATTAATGTTTGTAAAGTACTTTGAGATCCCTATATTATTAAGTGTCCTGCTAGTCCACTTCTCTTAGTGACTCAATACTGCCAGAAGCTGTATTTCCTGCCAATTACCAAGAGGCAAACAGCCAAAAGAGCAGTGGCAGCTACAGAACCTGTAACAGCTTGAACAAGGAAACTTATTAAAGTAAATAGTCCAGAGCAAGGGACAGGCAGGGAAAGAAGACAAAACTGAGGATGAGTGAGGAGCTAAGCCCATCCTCTATCCTTTTTTACTCTACAGATGGACTTTTTCTCTACCACCTTTCTCCTCTTGCTTGCCCTTTTTCTCTGATATTTATTGGGATATTTTAATTCCTTTCCTTCCACCTTCTGCCCCAGCATGCTGTCAGGGACCCTTTTGGGGAGTTGAGTAGGATGCCATTAGTTAGACTCACTGATGTTTAAATCCCAGCTTTGCCACTTACTTGCTGGAGGGGCTCTTTCTCTTTCCTAGTCTATTCACCTAGGCCAAATCCAAAGCTCTTTGAAGTCGTTGACAGCCTATCCCTTGATTACGGAGGATTAGGCCTCTGTGCACTCCATGGTGTTGCTAAAATTAATTCAACAGTGTCTGTAGAAACCTCTAGGAAAAAAAAAGGAAATAAATTGCTATCCAAGGGGAAACTGGCATTATTATTTCCTGGTGAGCTGATTGCAGATTTGGTTTTTTGTCACCAAACTAGGCGTGCAACTGCAATGCCAGTGCAAGGCACTCGTGCCACTCCCAGGACAGTGGAGGAAGAGTCATGATCTCATTTCATTTAAGAGAGTTTAGAATTTGTTTCATCAAAAGTACCTTGACAAATGCATCATTGTTTATGGACCACTGATTACATGTCCAACTGTAGATAAGACAGGTAGTAAGACAGGGCTTATCCCTCAGCACATACTAATGAGGCTGTTCTGCATGCAGCGGCCTGTGGCCAGATGTTGTACTTGGATGGAGTCCCGCTGGGATTCTTTGTGGGTGCAGTTGCAAACCATCAGTTGTAAAATCACACTTTAACTATCATCTTTGCTGGAGAATGCCGGGAATGAGCATCAAAGGTAAATGATATATTGCCTTGCTGATGAGGAAGGATTCCACATCCCACTCTAATCTGTAAATACAGCAGTATGTTACTGTGCTAGCTTTTGCCTAAACCCTAAACATTCAACAATTCTTGGTACATGTACATGGTAGGATGTGTTCAACTACCTCAAAAAAACAACTTCAAAAGGCTACAGAGACTGCAAAATTTCAGACACCATGCTCCCAAAATCTGTGGCATCAGCAGGCAGCACCACAGGGCCCTGGATCCATCTTGGCCAATAGACTGCTCGTACAGAAGTCACATTGCCTCTCTCTGCAAAACAGACTCTAGCACTGCATTAAAGCACTGCCACTCCTCAAAGCATCTCAAAGGCTGGCAGGAAGCAGACTGGCAAGGACAGCTGCCTGCCCGTTTGCCCAGGAAAGCGAGCAGCATGGGTTCCCCTGCAGTTTTAGACTTGTCCAGAGAAAGGACAAGTGATTGTCACCTCCTCTAAATGCTTCAAAAATTACAGCATGGATTACTCAGTCTCAGCAGACTTCAAAAAGCCTTTGTCATCCATCAGAAGTGGCTTCATCCCTCCCCACGTGCCAAGCAGTGTCGTTGTTTTGTAATGAACAACTTCCATCAGAGCGCACAATTTCTCATCCTGTCTGACTCCGCTGATCATTCTTGTAATTAAGTCTCTTTTGATTCTCTTTGGCAGCACACCATCTGCACAAGAAGGCACACCTGGAAAGCGGTTTTCCTCTGGTTTTGCTATCCTTGATTAAACTCTGTTTTAAAGCAGAGAACCTTAATCAAAAGAATTGCCTGACTGGAGGTAGCTGAGCCTGTCTCACTTTTGTCACAGATTCCCTCTGAAGGCTGCAGGATTTGGATTTGCATAACAATTTCCAAGAAAGGCTCCACCATGGAGGGGTAATATTTTCAGAGGATTTCACCATTAGGAAAAAAATGCAATGGAATGAATTAAAGAGGAAAATAATAGGATGCCACAGAAATTTCATATATTTCAGTAGTAATTACTATAAAATCCTATAGAATTTATTAGAAAAAATATTTGGCTTTTGTGGCATTCTTTTCTAACTCACAAGAATCTAATTTCTGAGTGAGTTCAAGAAAATGTAAAAGGAAATATTCATCTTTTAATGAAGAGCAAGTTTAAATTGATGCTACCCCCATAATTTTAGGAACCAGAGGCCAGGTCAGTGCTGCACCTCTTATGAGGCACAGCAAGGCAGCATGGGAAAAAAAAAAAAAGAGGTATATTTTATACTCTGCTGGTTTTGATAAGGGCAGTAAGGATCAACAAAACTTTTATTTTGTTTATTCTGTGTTGATTTAAATGCCAAAAGGATGACCCATGCATACTCAGAAGTACATATGAAAACATACATGCATATATTCCAAACAGGTCCCACTGCCTTCTTCCAGTCCATTCCTGAACAAAACTGCACCTCGTTGCCAGCCTAACATCAAGCCCCATGCTGGCGCTCCTAGCTTATTACAGGTCTCTAATGGTCTCTGGTAGAGCGTAACAAAGCTCTGAGTCCCTGTACCTGTTAGCAAAATGACAAGCTGCTTCCTGTCTCTGATCTCCCATAGTGACCTCTGCACCATGTAGACAAGACAAGAAACTTCATCTTTGTCATGTGAAAACTTTTTCCCTGGTCGTTTACAGTACCCAAAAGCAACCAGACGGAAAGGTTGAGACAGAAGCCAATAGGTATAAAAATAAAAACTGAAAAAAATGAAAGTACAGTTTCTGAAGTGAGCAAATTACACAGAAAGGGATGTTTTCTAAGTTTGCAAATAGTTAGTGTCAACCAGTTTGAGCTGCTTAACAGCAGTGATACAGCTTTAAAAAGTAACAATAAAAAAGCACTTAGTTTACTAAATAATACACTTTTTTTACCCTTGATGAAAGGCTGTTTCTTATCACACAGATATCAAGGCGAGACACCTAATGGCACCAATTTCAAACCCCGCTGCTGTAATGTTTAGTGCATGGGATACAAATTACAATGGATTCAAAACAGTTTGTGGTACATTTAAAAGAGGAATATAACTGAAATGCCAATTTATTAGCTTCTGAAATATGTGTGCGAATTTTCATAAAATGTCTGCTAAGGCCTGGCAAGAATCTGTAACACTGATAGCTTGGGCTGGGCAAGGCTTAGAAATAAAAGTAAATACCTGAAAGACCTGCCGCATTCTCAGTGGGAGTTATGCTATTTACATGGTTTGTAGTTCACATTTATAGCAGTGTGGTTTGCTCTTTATTTCTCCCACTTTGCATCCTTTCACTGCAACTATCTGTTCATTCAGCGATGATGATTCCACTGAAGCTTCCTTGACCTGATTTATGTCTTAGAAAGTGTACCTGTAACAAGCACAATTGAATGCTCAGTTCCCACTTTTACCTCTGACACTATTTCTTTGCTTCACCCCTTCCTGGCCAAGTCTCAATACATTCTTTCCCTCGCTAAGCTCACATAATCAGAATGACATGCTCACTAATAAATGCTTTTTTCCAGTAGCTTGTTCCTTTAGAAGAGAAGGAAATAACTACCGATCAGAAAGACCTGCTCCACTAATAAATGGCTTTTTCTAATATCTTCTTTCTGTAGACAAAAAGGAAGTAAATACAGATCCACTGCTTTCACAATACTGGTGCTTATTATTATTTTTTTTTAGGACCTGCACAAGCTGGACTTAGTTTTGAAATTTATCACTGCTTCACTCCCACCGCAATGATGGCACTGGCATTTCTAGTACCATATCTTCTAAATCTGCTATTAAACTGGGCGGTACTCAAAAGACCAATTCCTTCTCCATGGTATCACTGCTGTGTGAACAACTCTGTGACGGCATCAGGAAAACACGTGGCAGGTACATTTATTGCCCACAGGTAACGGAAAATGTTTTGTGTGCCTATGGCTGTTGCAAATCTTTCATGTGCAATTGCTTAAAGTCTTGAAGTAAGTTGTATGAAGAACACCTCTGCATTTAGTTTACTTACTATAACAGGAATGTTTATAGCTACCTGGGGCTTTTTGTTTGCATACATTGCTAACTAGCAACTATGAAAATCATCTTGTATATACCAGACTTTACATAGGGTGTATTACTGAAACATAAACAATAGAGCCACACAGCCATCAGCTTCTGTGAAGGCCTTTCATACAAAAAAGCTGCTAAAAAGGCCATCTCCTATGAGGTGTTCCATGATGTATTTTCCATTCTCCCCAACAGAAGGCTTCAGACAACACGGGACACTGTTATCACTGGGCCTTGTGGTCAAAGGATACCTTCTTTACCCATGTAACAACTATTTTTCGTAACAAAGTGTATTGATCCTGGCCAGGAGACCATCACACCTCAAACAGGTAGTGACCCACATATTGCAGTTAACCTGAGAATTGCAGACCTGTGCTGCACTGCACCTCCAGCATCAGGCTGTGCTCTGCCACTCACATCTTGGCTGCAGGACAACCTCAGCCAGCTGTTCACAGCAGAGGAACCTACGGACAGCTTCTGCTCAGCACCCACAACTATTCCACCCCCACGGTCTTGTCTTTATCGAGCAGTGCAGCAGGAAGTCCTCATGAGAACATCCCTTCTGACTGATGTTAGAAATGATGAATTTTCACAGAATCGCAGAATGTCAGGGGTTGGAAGGGACCTCGGGAGATCATCTAGTCCAACCCCCCTGCTAAAGCAAGTTCACCCAGAGCAGGTTGCACAGGACATCATCCAGGTGGGTTTTGAATATCTCCAGAGAAGGAGACTCCACAACCCCCCTGGGCAGCCTCTTCCAGTGCTCTGTCACCCTCGAAGTAAAGAAGTTCTTCCTCATATTCAGCTGAAACCTCTTATGCTTCAGTTTGTGCCCATTGCCCCTTGTCCTGTCACTAGGCACCACTGAGAAGAATCTGGCTTTGTCCTCATGACATCTGCCCTTAAGGTATTTGCAAGTATTTATGAGATCCCCTCTCAGTCTTCTCTTCTTCAGGGTAAACAAGCCCAGCTCCCTCAGCCTTTCCTCATAGGAGAGATGCTCCAGTCCCCTAACCATCTTTGTTGCCCTCGTCTGGACTCTCTCTAGTAGTTCCTCATCCTTCTTAACTGGGGAGCCCAGAACTGGACACAGTACTCCAGGTGGGGTCTCACCAGGGCAGAGTAGAGGGGGAAGAAATAACCTCCCTCAACCTGCTGGCCACGCTTCTCTTAATGGGCCCCAGGATGCTGGCTCATGGTCAGCTTGTCATCCACCAGGACTCCCAGGTCCCTCTTGACAGAGTTGCTTTCCAGCAGTCAGTCCCCAGCCTGTATTGGTGCATGGGGTTAAACCTCCCCGGGTACAGCACCTGACACCTGCCCTGTTGATTACTCTCCACCCAACTCTTTAGCCTAGTTTTCTTGTAAGAAAATCTTATATTAGCTCAAATGACCAAAATGGGGAAAATGTTGTCATGGATGAGATCTGTGCAGTGGGCCATGGGAAAATCCATATGGGGTCTGCCCAATGCTGCACAAATGAGGGGTGCCCAGTATCTGAAACAACGTAAAATTCACTCATTCTCTATGTCCTTCTTCTCATTCTCTCTTATTAAAACAGTTGTTTTATTAAGACTTTTATTGTTGGGTCTTTCTTATTGAGATCCAGAAAGAATCCTCTCTCTCCCTTTCTCTCACCTCCCCCCGCCCCCCCGCCCCCGGTGCAGAGCACAAGGAGGCACCTTAGCTGAAACACAGTGGACCATACATCTTGCGTGTAAGAAGACAGAAAGAAGCAAGAAGAGTTCAAAGGGATTCTGGTGCTGCTGGTATATGGTTGGGCTTTTCTCAATGAGAGCAGCATAACTCCAGGCATTTACTGAAATTAATATTTAAGAAGTCAGTGCTTCATGTTTCATACTGATAGAAAAAAATACTTTGAATGGGATACAGCTACAAATGAAAATACCTACATTTAGACATTTAAAAGTATGTTTCTACCTGTGATCCAGTAGTTGACTTTGTAACAGAGGAAAGAGATCTAGAAAACACATTCACCAAATTCTAGATAACAAGTCAGCTCATTCTAACCTCTAACGTAGTCAGCAAGGTCTCAGTTCCATTGCCGTGTGCACTGTGCCGTCTGACAGGTCCTAAGATATCAGAAGCATCCAAGTGGGGATAGCAGATATAAGGACATAGAAACTTTTTCTGACAGGTTGGAGCCCAGCTGGAGGTCAGAGTGTGTTGAAATCTCCCTCCCCACCTCCCCCCCCCCCCCCGGCATATATTGCTCTTGATATACCATTGATTTGTGGAGTAGATCCAGAGAACGAGACACACAAGCACTCTGTTCATCTGCACAGCGATGTGTTTGAAAGAAAGAGAAGTAAAGAGTTGTTATGGATCCCCTCAAAAAAACAGGAGTTTCAGAGGAAGTAGTTTTGTCTGCAAATTCATTGGACATTATTTTCCTCTATTTCATTCCTTCTCTTTTCATAGCATATTAATTCTCATCTTGACATTTTCTGCATGAACACTTGATTCAGAGTTAAGAAAACAGCTTAACAAGGAGAAGGGATATGCACAATTAAAGGTTATTTATATCATCACCAGTAAAGTCACTTAGATGTTTGAAAGACTTAAAATTTATGTGAATCTCAAAACTTTTTAAGGCTACATTCAAAAATGTGGCTAGAACCTTGTTCATTAAAGCAGCATTGCTAATCTTTGGTAATAGAAGATCTGACAAAACAGTGAATAAAGACGCAGTTGGTAGGGGGGAAAAGGGAGGGCAGAAAACAATTATTTACTTCCGTCACCAACATTGTTTTTAAATGCTGGGGGAGCTGAGCATTTAGGGCTGGTGGAGATACAAGGAGGGATCTGTGGAACTAAAGCTACTGACACTACATAAGGGTGATCTGGACTATAAACCTTAAGAAACAAAGTTTACTTTCTTCTTCATCCCCTGGGGAAAAAAAGTAAATGAAAGAAAAGTCATTATATTTTTTCCATCAGACTTTGTGAGACTTTTGTTGAAAACTGCAAAGGAAATGCTGAGGATGGAGAAGATATGGTTTGAGTTTCACCATCTAAACCAACATAAAATAGAAGGAGATTTTAGCTTCTGAAAGGCAATCTGATAAAAGGTCCACAAAAAGTATGATTTCATGAAAAAAAGCTTTTTTCTTTTTTCCCCCCAGGAAGTCATTACTCTTCAAAAACGGTGTAATTTTCTACACAGCCTAATTAGACAAAGACTTGAGTCTCTGGTATACTAAGTTATTGAGGTAAAATAAGCTTTTAATTTAAATTTGAACCTTACTATCTTCAGTGGGCAAATACCCCGTCATTTCCCCATTCCCAGCTTCAGGGTGTTCCTGGGTGACGTGTCATGGTTCTAAGTACAATTCTTATTAGAATTACATGCATCATGTTCAACATGGTGTCCTGAAGAGTTTATCAATGCAGTATCTCATTGCATAGGAGATTGTCGGGTTATTCAGCTGTGACTCCCTAGTCTGAATCCATTGATCGACTCCAAGCAAATTTGTTGAAAAAGTCACCAAATGAAAGTTTTAATGATCAGTTTTATAAAAAAACGAGTAATCAGATAGACATGAAACACTCTTCATGTAGTCACAGTCAAAAAAGAAGCTTCAATGAAGAGCTACATCTTATTAATCATCAAAGACTACATCTGTGATAACAGGTAGTATAGCTCAACAGGAGCAAAGAACTTATGCTGATGACCAGATAGCCACACTATACATAGAGCATATAGGGATATGGCAGAATTTTGAACCCACTCTAATTTGGTCTTGTGAATGGAATGCCTGGTAGAAGCTATTTTGGATTTGTTTCATCCAAAAGGAATCAAGTTCACAGACTCTACAATGCAAACCAAAGCATGGCAAATGGCGATAATGTGAGATTAGCTTCAGAAGCTCCTGATCCCACAGACTATGAATAGATGCACCCAGGGAACCCAGTCACAGGTACAACCCAGAGGAAACCCATCCTACTAGTTCTACTGCTCTTTGCTCTATTGCAGCAAATGAGACTACAAGTGAGTCTCTCCTTCCAATATTTCTTGCTAAACATGTAGTTTAGCAAGATCATCAACCGTAGAAGCAGTAAGGTACCAGCAGGAACTCACCAGAGAAGTAAGTTGTTCTTTCTTCATGAAATCAGATTATCACGTAAGGATAGTAAGAATTAAATGATATGGCGCAGGGCACCATCTGGAGAAATACAGAGATAGGAACACAAACTTTGCAATGCTTTTTCCTCCAAATTAAGTGGCACATGACAAGAGCAGAAAATGAAAAATGAACATATTATTCCCAAAGGAGGACTGTTGGGAACATGAATTAATAAAAGAAGGGATTGAATATTCAGATATATATTTAAAATTGTGGAGATTTATCCCAAAGCTCCAAACATTTAGATGATTGATGTCAATATAAAGCATCAGCAGATTTTTCAGAAGAAGATTACAGGTCATAAGCTGCACTGGTGACAGTCAAATCAGGAGCTTTTTTAACTTTCTCCCATGCATTTGACATAGAGGGGTAACTGACCCACAAAGCTGATGACTGTGCCCTTCAAAACAGGCTCCGGCCTCATCCTTACACAGAGGCAAAAATGTGAAAAATTGATGATTCACTTGCACTTTTCTTGCCCTGAGGTACTGATTTAGTACCAAATATGTTCCAAGACATAATGCTCACACTTTTAAAAAGGTTAATGTTAATGGTAGTGGCCACTTAATTGGCCCAGCTTGCCTGCTGTGTCCACTGTCCCTCTCATGAGAAGTAACGATGCCTTGCAGTCAAATGGTCAGGCAAGATATAAAACAATTTCCAGCAAATAGCCATTTATACTGAGGAGAAAATGAGAGAAAAGCTAAGGAGACAGACTGACAGCTCAAAGGCTCATCAGAGAATGAACTTTTAGCATATGGCAAGAAGCTGAAGGAAGCTGTGAGGTAAAATAGTAAAGATTGCTATCAATTTGGGGGCTGCTTTAACATATTTTGTTGTTGTTGCTCTTATTTCGTACAGTAAATAGAAGCTGGCAAGGGTTTTTTGGCAGATTTCACCTTCATTGGCGATTCAATGTAAGTGACATTATACAGCCATAATATGAAACAAAGCCAATATGCATTAATGGTTTAAACTTCAAAAAGATCATTAATAACTTGAGTAATCCTTGAATTAATGAGCTGGAGTCTGCAGACATTTTTTGCAGTTTCTTGTCCTGTTTCTTAATGCTGAATTGTTGGACAAGAAAGATTTGTTTTCTGAGTGCAAATCACATTGAATGACTTTATCACGCCCCATCCTCCTCAGTGCAGTTGAAGCTAATGGCTTCTTCCATGTTCTGCTTCTATTTGGTAGTAAAAAATTGCACAAAAGCTGAAAATACTATGTGAATATATACTTCATAATAAAATGCATTTATTATAATATAGTTGTAATTGGAATGGAGTCAGAGTAAAGAAAGGTAGTTCAAAATATTTTTAAACAACTGGTAATAGATTTTCAGTATGAAGGAGAGCGATTCCAGCTGAATTTCAGCAAATACATAGTTTATGTAACAGGATTCTTAAAACCATCCTGTGATAAGGCAGTGGGGCAATCAAATAATTCATATGTTACTTTAAAATTCCAGTTGCATCAGATGGTGATGTCATTACAGATATAAAAAAACTAGTCATATTCTACTTACAGAGTAATTATACTGCAGATAACATATGCCTATGAAAAAGTTATAACTGAAAATGTCATGAACACGAACACCCCACTATTTCATTTGCAGGTCTCTGTTTTGCTATTTGTCTTCCAGATAAAATACATATTTTCCAATTTCTTATGCAATATGAAAAAAAAGGAAGGGCCACCTTTTTCATTTGTAGGTATTAGATAATGAGAGACAAATACAAGTGATGCAAAGGAATGTCAAAAGATTCTTTTCATTTTGTTGATCTGATGACAAGATTTTCTTCCTTGTCTTCAGATTCAGAAGGAAGCATTCGCTGCAACTGCTTAGAAAGGGAAAGCGTTTTTCCCTTACTGCAGCAGCTGCCACCTTTTCAGGTTTGATACCTTGAGACTGCTGAATGGACAGAGTAAATTGACTTGATATGGTTTATTAGCAGCAGTGAAGCAGCACAGTAAGCGTTCATTCTACTCAACACAATAATAAGTTTTTTACATTTATTTGGTGGAGATATTATTTAAATCTCTCACTTACAGTGCCTTTTCCGCGGTGACTACAAATGCTTTTGTGGGAAATTCTGACTACTTGAACAAGGATGAAATACTGACAGAGTATACAAAGAATATAAGCATCAGGTCAGGAAGATTGTAACAATTATTCATTTGGGGTTCAGACAGAAGCGAGTAATCCGACATGCTACAATTTTTATTGTGGCTTTTTTCTGTGTGACAAGCAGTATGCAGAGAAATAAGCAGGATATTGGCAATATATCTCAGTATTCAGTAGAACAGCTAGTCCCTTCTGTTTCCATTAAAATTTGACTTTGGTGGGGTTACATTGATTTATTCCAACTGATGATAAAGTCCTTCAGACTTTAACAATTGTTATAGATGTAAATTTGAAAGCTAGAAACTGCCAGTGCTGGTTGGCTGGGCATGGATTAGTGGCCTGCATTGCTTAACACTTCATGGATTTTTGGCGAGTCCTTTATTTTTTTCTTTAAATAAAGGTAGACATCGATGTTTTTCTTAGGGCTTGTTTAATGCTGCTATACTGATTGCTCCTCAGTAAACAAAGACGGAAAAAAGACAAAGTGAGTAGTGGCTGCACTGTGACACAGTACAACAGAAGCATTCTTTGTCTTTATCCCTCTACAGACTGGAGATGATTAGAAAACTGCTATTTCATCCTTTCTTCTACCTCACTGTGAGACAAACACTACAAGATTAATATTTTGGGGGTTCTTGAGAATTTGTATATTTATGTTTGTATTATAATATGTGACTTCCCCCAACTGAATTATTTCCAGTTTTCAGAACATGAGATCCCCAAACCTTTTGACACACCTGAAAATTTCTACAGAAATCTATTTCCTTGTTCCACATTTGAATCAAGATGTAAAGCCACTTTGTAATATATGTACATGAGTGTAGTGTGTATCTGTGTGCAAGTGTTCATGTGTATATATATATATGTACACACAGAAAACACCTGACCAGCTCTGATACGAAAATGATGGTAAGTAAGATACCAAAACAGTGTAAAGCAGAGAGGTGGAAAATTCATGTTGCGTTACATATCTGAATGCATAATCAAACCCATAGAATTATTCAGCTGGTATAAACCTCACCTGGTTTTTTTGGTCATCTGGTCCAGCTCTTCCAGCCAAAGCTTGGAAGTTAGATGGAACTTCAGAGTTAGATGAGGTTTGTCCAGTTTACAACCTCTTAACATTAGATATTGAAATTAAAAAATGAGTATAAGAAACTTAAAAAGTCACCTACTTAATCCCCTTGTGCTGAGGCAGAGTTAGCTCTACCACGTCTGATCCATGCTTCCCTAACATGCTTTTGGAGAATGCCCATAGAAAGATTTCTACTGCTTGTCCACCTTCTTTCAATACTTGATTGTCCATACACTTAAAATGGAAAAAAAGTCCTATTACTCAAACTAAGAATTTAGAGCTCTGTTAGCTTGTTCTTGTCCTTATCCCACAGTATTCAAACATAAGAAATACATGCTGTCATTTTAAATTAGATCTTAAAGTTATACTGTTTTCAGTAGGAATCCAAAACCTACTTCCTTCAGACTACCTACAATTGTAGCCGAATGTATTAAAATACAGCAACTTGAAAATCCAGCTTCAGAAATACCAGAAATAATGCTATTTTGTGAATGCAGGAATTGATTTTGCAGACTTTTGTGTAAGTCATCCACATTTTCATTACAGCTTGTAATACTCAAAGCTGACAGTTGACCACTGACCCAAGAATTCCAACCAGAACAGCTGAAAGACTGGAAGAAGGATTAAAAATTACTTTTCCCCCTATGATTCTTCCTTAATTCTTTGGACTGTTTGTAAAAGACTGAAATCAGTTGAAAGAATAACCAGTTCACGTCTTAGAACATAAAAAGAAAAAATTTGCGCTACTATTCAACCTGTAAGTAGAAGTGCTACAGTCGCATCTGGTAGCTCCATGCAACAGGTTCATCCTAAGTTAGTTACATGTAAACACCTGTTTGGTATATGCAGAAACCAAGTGTTCATGGCTCTGTAAGTTTGCCAAGTCTTCTCTTACGTGGAGAGCGGAAAATGGATTTTACTGTCTCATTAAAAAAAATGTTAACCCAGTATAGTATGAAAAGATAATATATCTGAAAAAATGAAACTAATTTCTCTCTTCACCTACCCTAAGTAATACTCATAACCAGTCCAAATGTTATTTCCATATCAATGAATACAAACTTCTTAAATAAAATAAAGTATATTTTTGAACAAAATTCACATAGAATATATTCTTGATTGTTATAAAAAAAGCTTGGTCTGTCATAACATTTAAAACCTCTTCTAGGACTTTTCCAAAGTACATTCTTGTTGATACTTAAAACTGATCTTAGTCCTTAAATAAAACATTCCTTTGCTATTTATCACTGGAATCCACAGGCTCCAGTCACATCTCTGTGCAATTTTAGTTCCACTAAAACAGACCCTATGTGTTATGATTCCCAAGTATCTATATAGTCATAAGCCTGAGAAGAAGACTACTAAGAAGCTCTTTATGCCCATGGGGTATGAAATAGGAGTAGAGTCCTTCTGCTCCACCTTTGGCATCCTTTTCCCTGACACCTTACATCATAACACCCTGCTGCAGGGTGCTTTCCTCACCTCTTTCTTAGGACAGTGATCATATATTTCACTCCAAGGAAATTTTCAGTGCGAGGCTAAGAGGGATAGCCCCCAGACAATACTATATCCCTCAGCTTTTTAGAATATGAACAAACTTCCCCTATTTTACATTTGAGAGTGAACCAGGTGTGGAAAATGAATAGGTAGGGCTATCTTATTTCATGAACAAATTACAAATAAAGGTGACGTGTGTCCCTTACAGACTTCATCTAATGTGAGCCAGCAGCAAAGAGCACTGCATTCTCCCCACTGCCTTTCAGCCCCAGAAGAGGACCTACATCTTATTTCCTTGGCTTTCACACACAGAATATTAATAAACTCGAGCTCACAGGTGCCCCGTCATCTACTCCCAACACATATAAATATACACAACTTAGAGAAATCCTTAAGTCAGCTTTATGTTATTGATTAATCATACTCTCCTTTTCTCAGCCTCTGTATCTTCCCAGTGATTTCAAGCTCTGTGGGTTTGATTTTTAAGTTGTATTCCTTCCAGAGTTTTTTCAATGTTTTCTACTCTGTAGCTTGCCCACTGAAGCTTTGTGCTGTGCTGTTACTCCCTCACCTGCTCTTTCAGTTCATTGCAGGTTGCTCATTTTTTAACATATCCTGGCTAAACTGGGGTCTACCAGTGAGTCTAATGCATTCCCATAGCTGTGACAACAAAAGGCAAGCCAAACTGCTTCCAAATGATAGAGACACACTTCATTTGGGGTTTTAAAGGGAAATACAAGTTATTAATGACACTTTCAGAACTATCAGAAGCAGGTTGAGCAGATGCCTGATGCTTATGTAAAGATTTATATGTAAAGCTGCTTGAAAATGTTTGATTTGCCTTAAGTAGCTTTTAAAAATAATCCAGAAAGTATTTTTTAAATATTCTCAGATTTCTAAGCAAAACAGAAAAATCAAGAGGGTTTGGTGGGGTTTTTTCTCAAAAAGAAAAAAAAAGTTTAAAAAAAGGCAAAGAAAATTTCAAAGACTTTTTTCGCCATTTTTTGTCAACAAATTTCATGGAAATTAAAATAATTTCCAAAAAGGTCTACTCACAAGAAACAAGGTGCTTGCATCTTTTATTTTTTTAATATATATTTGTAATTATCATTATGCATTACCATATTACATTTATTCATAAAATCACTGCATGATCTGAGGAATGAAAGCTGCTTAGCCCTTTGAAGAGTTTCAAGTAATAAGATATTTAATGAAAAAGCAAAGTATCAGCAGTCTGACATCTAGTACAAACACACGCCAGACATATACTCTCCTCCAAGGCAGATTTGGGTTAGAGGGACCCTAGAATATTACAGCAGTTCTTTACCAGTTGCATTAATACAAAGTGAGTGAGGTAATATTTATTATGAATATCACAGCTCAAACCCAAATGTTTTGTGATTTTCATTAAATGGCAATTTACCGATAGTGTAGTAATACCTCATCGCTGAAATGAGGACTGGAGTCAGTGCAGACCGCATCTGTATTTAAAAGCTGTACTGCTGTTCCTTAATCCTGTATTCAGGGAATACTGCAAGTTCTGATAATCAGCCTGCTATTTCACTCAGACTTTGTTGTTATAAATGTATTAACTTTTTCATAAAGCAATCTGTATTTGCAATTAATCAAGTGAGTTGTCTCTTTAAGATAGTAGCCTAGCAACTTCCACGAAGCCAGGGGAAGTCCCTGTTGGTGCTGCAGACTGACACAATTATTATCTCAAGCCTGATCTAACTCGTGCAAGTGTTTCAAAGCATCTTTCTGATTAAAAGGGAGGAGAAAAAAAAGTTTGGTGGAAGCTGAAAAAACAGTTACATGTATGTGAGTATTCTTTATGTGCATGTGAACTAAAGAATTTTTCAAGGGGCAACTAATGTTTTTATTTGTCTAGAAATTAATACAGATTTGTTTCTCGTTTCCAAACAGAGCCAACAATGAAAAAAAGCAGTTGATTTTCTTCTTGTGGTTTTGCTTTATCTCCAAACTAAGCACCTATTCAAGTGGAGCACAGGTGGGATGCTGGAAACATGAAAACATACTTTCTAGGTGAGATGAACTGAGTGTGAACCCACCTAAGTGGATTATACTGAATTCATCTCAAGGCATCTAGATTCCCAACTCCATGCAAGACTAAATACATGATAATTTTGGGTTTGACTAAGCCTTTCACGGCTTGATGTCATGGAGTCTCGAAGTACCAGGGGTCCCAGGGCTCCAAGAGGCCTCAATTCCATTGCTCAGTCAGAGCTGCATATTTTAGAAGTTTTGGCCACCCTTGTATCAGTAACAGGTAGACCTTTGAACAGGAGCAAATGAACCCCCGAGGACAGAGATATATCAAGGCCTCACTTTTACACACACAGGTACATTGCATGCTTCATTATTTGTAACGTCTTCTTTCAAGTTTAGAACAGAATTCTGCTTCCTCTTCCTTTTATAGCAACAAGAAATGTTGCATGCTACAGTGAACAACAGTAAATATGCTTCTTTCTTCTGGGAGAACAAATACTGCTCGCCAGTAATGGTCAACAACGTACAAGACAGGCTTCTTTGCCTGTGCCTTCCCTGAATGTAAGTCTAGGGCTTTTAACACGTTCAACAAGATGGACATAATCTATGTCTGTGCAAGCAATTGAAAAGATCATAGTGGGGGAAAGTTTTCTTGATTTTTCAGTTTGCTTTCTCTGAACATCTGACAATGGTCAAAAGCCTCAAGCGATGCAGGGCTAATTTTAAACTTTCAATTTAACTCCAGTTTACAGGGGCTAACCCAAAGACGAGTTTGTCCCTTGTGTAAAGTAATTTTTGTTGTTCCCCTGAATATTCAGCCAAGCAGCAGCCTAAACTCCTTTTCTGAAATCTCCTTGTATTCATTATCAGAGAAGCAGAACAGTTCTGATACAAATTGCTGAAAAGATTTCATTTAAATCAATATAGATTGCTTCAGGGCTTTCTGTCTGGGGTCAGGGATGAAGATTGCTGCAAGCAATAGTAACTTTCTACCAAAGACCAAGCCACTGAATCTTGAGAGGCCTAGATGACTGGTTTGTATAATCACCTAAATTTACATGGTTTCTATAAAGCTGAGGATATTTTTCTTCTTTCGGTACAACTTGAATATGAAGGTGCTCCCCTACTACACAATCCTTTAAACTTACTTAGTTACAGAGGTTATAATAAGTGGCCAAGTGCTTACGTTATTCTTGGAGGTGATGAAGTAAAAATTATTTTTAAAAAAAATGAATCCCTTTTTTATGTTTTCAAAGGACTGGCTAAAAAGTCAAATTCTATAAATCCCAGTTTGACCATCTGTGGATTAATATCATTACTACATCTTGCTACTTAACTCCTAGTATGTTCTCTGCCTTCCAGGTCTCCTTCCAAGGTGTTATACTGCTAAAGACCAGTGGACTGTTCATTGAGCCAAAAAGCAAATTTTTTATGTCATGTTTTAAACATTTCTCCAGAAAAGCTGGATAAGGGTCAGTGTTCTTTGCACAGCAATCAAAGACAGTTCTCTCAAACTGCAACTAGTCAATGACTGATTCAGAACCTAAAGCATGAAGATTCATAAGGGATAGGAATCAATACAATGCTGTTAAAAGGAGTGGGAGTTAAATTTAAGGAAGACAGGCATGACAGAGGATGCTGCTGTTTTTACCTTTGCAATTCACTTCCCAGCCTAGACCTAAAGAGTTCAACAGTTAGAAGGCTTTCAGGCTTGTACTCAGATATATGGGAAGTGGGCAGATAACTGAACAAAGATGAACACACATGATATAGAAGAGTCAGGCCAAACTTGGCATATTTGTTTAGACGCTATAGGAATAAGATATTTATTCTACGGAATTAAACTACTCTGTATGTGCAAAGCATAACATGGTCTCCTGATTATATCCAAAATAAATGTGGATATTGGAGCTTTAACATGAAGTTCTAATACTTCCTAAAAATCACCCTCTTCTGTCAATCTCAATACCTACTAGAATGCTACTATGCTCCTGCGAGTAGCGTTAAGTTAAATAAGCTTCACGGGGATGAGTAGGGAAGCATTTTGTTTCATCAGTTTTGAGTACCTGTCATCTAGCTGCACTATATGACCCGTTTACAGTTTTGTTTTCTAAGACAGGTTATACAGTAGCTTTAAGAGAACAAAGGATCTCATCCTTGTTCTATGAATAGCACAGCACATCTCACCCTTGAATTGAGTCATCAGGGACACAAGATAGCTGCCGTCCTTGCAAGCTAGAAGATATTCCAACAACTTCTGCATAGTCACTCTGTTTTAACGGTAACTTTCTTGAGGAGCTCAAAGGCCTATTTCCTAGTCTGGTATCATCTACCATGACCTGTGACGCAAATTTACCAACCTTTTCACACAAGGCATTAATCTATCAGTTTCCAGATGTCCAGCAGCCCAGGCTGCCATGAGTCTGGAAATCTCATACAAGTAAATACAGAAAGTCTTTATTCAAACACGTCCAACCAATTATACTGTGAATTTGTGCTATATAGCTGACATTTCGTATTTACTAGACATGAGCAGATCAAAAGGCACATAGACAGTATGGCCAAGCCATCACTGGTCTGTATCACAAGAACTCTTTACCAAAGCTTCTGAGGGATGTCATCTGAACAGCGCTTCCTTAGGAAGATGCTGGAGTTGTTATAGGAACATAATCTTCAACTCTTGGATATCTAATTTCAGATGAGAATGGAAGAGTATAGCCCAGAATAGCCCAAAATTGTAGGCTTTGTGGCCATTTACCAGTCTGAAAGTATCAGCACAACTTACCTACTTTGTTTTCCAAATTCATTAGAGAAACAATGTTTAAAAGAATGTTAGGAATGGTTGTCAGACTGTAGCTTGCAATCCTATGCTAAGAAGCCCACAAATGGTCCATTCATGTGTTGCTACTGTAATATTTACAATTAAAATTTTGAAAACTAGGAATTCACAACAGTTTCAAGGGCTGACAGTGATCTGTAGCTCCTCACTAGTTGTTCTAGCTTTGAAACTGAGCTAATCTGTCATCTAGAAATGCTGCTTTTCATATTGGGCTATAAACATTGAGAGTTAAGCATGGCATGCTTTCACCCCCTGTTCTGCAGGTAATTAGAAGACTTTCATCTGATGGAAGCTGACATTTCAGCACTTTGTAAGAACACCATGTTCGACAGATGTACTTCTAAAAAGGTGATTTACATTATGAGAGCAATGCTAACAGCAAAACAAGTCCCTTGGGCTGTGAGGAGGGGAAAAGTTCTCACCTAATGCATGGCTGGACTGATAATTCTCAAAGTCTATAGAATCGGGATTGTTATTCTTTTGATTCTTTGGTTTTTTGTTTTGTTTTTTTTTTTTTTTAACTGGACCACTGTTGAATCATTATAATAAAAATAAGCATATACTTGTGTTCTCGCATGCACAGACTCAAGAGTGATAAGGGTTATTTAATGGAGTCGGTACTGGTATTGATCGCTCATTGCTTAAAAAGGAACTTGCAGGTTAATCAGATTTGCAAGTGTCTTTCTCATTATTTACATTGCTGAAGAGGATTAAATATTAGGGGAAAGGTTTGCTTTGCCAGATAAATAAAAATCAATTTGTTGTTGTTTGTAAATGTGTTAAATGTATCAAGGTAACAAATCCTGCAGCCCTCTCGAGGATGATTTTTCAAGACAGAGTTAGCCTCTGAAAGGCAGTAAAGACATGGCTGCAAACACGTTACTATGTAGGAGGTATTGCTCACTCCCTCTTCTGGTTAATTCTTCTGTTAACCTCATTTCCAAATCTGATTTTTCATGTAATGTGTGATATTAATCTCCACAGGGGATGGACAATTACACACAGTTGTTTCTTCTTTTAATCTTGTTTCCAATTCATAGCTTGGACATTTCTTATGCAAATTGTTTGTGTGCATGACATTCAGGTTCTCTAACAGATCTGGAGATGGCTAATGAGACTGGATGTAGTTCTTGACAAGTTTTTATAACACCGAACACCTTCACCACATATTGTTTTGCAGCTGTACTTGCAAATTCCATATCCCTGTGTGTTTGCATCCCTCTGACTAGTCGCAACACAGGCTGTTGTATTGCTAATAGCCAAAGTTTCTTGGCAAACTCTTTTGCCAAGTTCCAGCAGCTGCAGTACCAAGTACCATGTTCAGTAGTAATATGCCCTGGTTTTGTCCAGGCTGCAAATTACATGGATTTATAGGTTAGGGAGAGTTGAACCTGATGTGAGGCAAAGTTGTAAGCAAAATCATGTTCATGTTTAAGTCTGCATTCTCTAAAACTGTCCTACAACCTATGCTGGAAACATTTTTCCCCTGACAGTGTATCTTCCCAGACTAGCAGATCACAGATACGCATGATTTTTAAGAGGGTAAGTTCTTGCTCCTCACATAGTGGGATCTAGTTCTGCAGTAAGGGGTATACAACATTTCCATGCCTGTCTAACAGCAGAACACATTCTTATCTCACTCAATTGCCTGACAAACAATGCAAGTCAGAGAGCACCCCTTATCAGCATTATGTTTGTTTACATCTGTGTGTCCATATACTGTATAAATCTCTGAGTCCATTTGGCTGAGATTAGAATGGAAGAATCGACAAAGTGACATGGGTGAAATGCAGCTTGCAGTTTGATTGTGTGTGGAATAGGTTTCATTTTTAAGTATCTGAATAAACCAGATTGCAAGGAGAAAACAAGGTGCTTGTTCTGCAGTTCGTGAGCTCAATTTATTTCCCAAATTGGAAGCAGGAAGAGGATTCACCTTTTTTTAATTGGTAATAATTGAGCAAAGACTCTTGGGCTACAGTGCTGAGGAGGCTGGACTATGCTGTAGAAAACAGCTTCAGGCCATACTGCTACAAGTTAAAGATATTCAGTACCTTACAGGACTAAGATCATAATGCACCAACATCTAGAAGCATTCAGTATAAGCAAATATATTTAAAAAAAAATAATCTTATGCAGAAATATATTTAAAACCTCTCTTTCTCCTGCATTTTACACGAGAATTATCTGACCTTCCATTAAAAACAATGATTTCTGTGATTTACCTGAACTCTCCTATTCTTCTTCCAGAATTCCAGCTCTATCAACATCTTAGCTCTTTCTGTCCTTCAACGCAAAGCTAATTTTTTTCCTGTTCTAAATTCTTTGGCATATGAATGTCTTCTAAAAAATCCTGGAGACTATGTGGCTCCAGATTTTCTTCTGTGGCATTAGGCACATGTTGTCAGGATCCTTCATGCACTACACCCAATGTGGGGGTTTGCCTGCCTTTCTTGGACTCACAGCTGACTGTGGCTCCCATTCTCAGGCCTGCCATGCTCCCCTCGCTTGCGTGTGATGGGACGATGCCCCTGACAGCCAGGTCTCTGCCCTGCCT
Source organism: Egretta garzetta (assembly GCF_000687185.1). Classification (NCBI taxonomy): domain Eukaryota; kingdom Metazoa; phylum Chordata; class Aves; order Pelecaniformes; family Ardeidae; genus Egretta; species Egretta garzetta. Next base: position 6,836,389 of record NW_009258383.1, read on the forward strand.
GCCTTGGTGTCACCCTTGGCCCCCAGCTCCCCTTCCCTTGGGGAGCAGCTGGCCCTTGCTGCTCCTGGACACATAACTTTAAGGACAGAAGGTCTTGAACTATCAGTTTTGAATACTCTAAAGCCAGAGCTGCTTGGATCAATGGCTTTTGATTAAGTTTCTATTAGGCATCAGTCTACTCACCTCCAACAAGTGAATGTTAATCTTTTTATCTTAAAAATTGATTAGTTAGCGGTCTACTTTTATGCACACTATCCTGAGATCACCATGTTGCTGAGTCTCCAGTCTTGACAGCAAAGTCTTACCAAGGGCTGCTTTTAACAAGTTAGACCAATTTCTTCTATTAAAATACAAGAGAAAAACAACTAATCAGCTGTAGATGTTTTGCTGATTTCCTGTGTTTTCTGAAAATATATTGCACCTGTCCAGAAGAAATGAAAATTAATTTAATTTTATGAATTCAATTAAAAGGTTTCATAGCATGTCTTTATTTTTGCACTATAATCTTTTTTATAAGAATAGGATGTTAAGACTAGAGTCCTCCTGCAAGTTTCCTCTGATGCCTCACTTTTACTCTGTGCAAGACATTGGTGCTATCTGGTCTTTTCAAGCAAAAGTGTTTACTGCCTCAGCCCTTTAAACAGTTTCTCATTAAAATGGCTCCCATCACTTCCTTCTTCTTGCAAGTACTGTAGTTCTGCCTGGAGCTTGCACAGGTCATGGCAAGGGCAGGAGATATCTTATTGCTCCTAGGTACCTCTGAATGAGCTGATTTTCATGCTCCTCTTAATTACTTTGGGTAACCACAACACCTCACTCCTGCTCCATGTAGTGCTAGAGTAGCCAGTGGGAAATCCACCTTGTTCTGGTCATCCTCACAAAGTCACAGGTCACAGTGTGCTGTTGCGACACTGAAGGCTTACTGCATATTGGCCTGCATTAACTAACAATAGCATACTTAGCAGGTTGAAGGAAGTGATTATTTCCCTCTCTTCAACCCCCAGAAAGTCACATCTGGAGTCATATGGCTGGGTCTGGGCCTTGTTGGTGGAAATGCAATATCAACAACTAGGAGATACTCAATGGTGGGTCCTTACTATGGTGGGAGGGCTGGAGCACACAGGCATACAGGGCCAAGGCAGCTGGGTTTTCTTTAGCCTTATTAGGAGGCAATGGAAGGAGGATTATTGCTGCTGTGCAGAAAAAAGCAGATTCTCAGGGAAACTCTCATCCTGCAGCATTCTTAGCCAGGGAGAAGTAATAAACATGAAGTCTCTGTGGTCATTTTACTTCATCAATGAATGGTGAAAAAGCAGTTCAGGATTTAGCTGTGATTTCTTGTTATCAAGAAGAATTGTTGTTGTAGTTTACCTTCACACACAAACGCATTTTCTCACGCTTTATCTATGCTTCCAAGAAAAAGCATTGAAGAGTAAAGTTCTTACTTCAAATAGTGGTAGAACCGCATAGAAGACATCAGCAAACAGTTGCACGTTTTGAGAAAGGATGGAATTTACAACAACAGAGACTGCATACAGCTTGTGTACATAGCACAGTGCAACACAGCACAGCATGACAAGTGGTTACTAAATCAATTTTCAGAAACAGGGGAGTTACTTTAGCCTAGGTAGAACAGCTGAATGACACAGCACAGCTCAACATATGTAGATACACTAGTATACTTTGTCAAATTAAAAATAAAAATTGTTTCCTCTTGGCCATTTTCTTGATTCAATAAGCATATTCTTCATCATCACATATTCTGTTAATATATATTTCTACAGATATATTTGCCAAAAATCATGCAACAGAAAAATTATAAGACAATGTGTCCCTATGAAAATTATTATAATGAAGATCAGTACCTTACTTAAAAAAATATTTATTATTATATTGGTATAAGACTGGAGTAATTCAGCAGCCATTTTTATTCGTGAACTGCTTGGAATTTGCATCCTCAAAATTATGAAGAGAAGTTATTTCTTCTGCTGACCTACCTGAAGTCAATGGTCTTCATAACAGCAGGTAAGGCATATTATATGACTGTGTCATGTTAAGGGCATTTTGTTTTCCCTCCACAGTTTCACCATGCAAGCCTTCTCCAAACAAAATCCGTTAGGTACAGCCTGAAGACTAGCAGCAACCTTGACAGGCTGTTGGGTTTCCTCTTAAGAATCCTACATTGCAGGCGACACATTTTCCTGCTCTCCAGATCCTTCATGGCACCTGCTACAGTGACTCACTTGGCATTCCTCAGGATTTCTCATAAGACTTGAAAACAGAACAGGTTAAAGGAAGTATCCTGCCTGTTTCTGTGCCCTAAGATTCTCTCGCCTGAAAATGAACATATTTCCCCCAGCCAATTATGTCATTTCTGAAATGCTGAGTAGAAGAGAAAATACAGAGATATTAATAATCCTACTGCTCTGTTTACCAACTGGAGGAAAAAGGAGAGGAAAAAACCACTTGATTTTGTAGAAATACAGCACAAAAAATTTCTGTGAATCATATTCAGCATGAAGGTGTGGGAGAGGAGCGGGTTGTCCTGTATATGGGTCAGTAATTAAACTGGCTGTAAACAGCAATGCCCGCTACA
>NW_009258383.1:6838998-6858902 GCF_000687185.1 Egretta garzetta
TTCCTGGTAGTGCTTCTTTTCATTTTGGTTTATTTAATTTTAATTCACAGCACACTTCTGTTCTGTCTCTGGTTCAAGGATATGATCACTGCAGGTATACTGTAGAGCTCTAACTGTTGGTTAGCCAAGCTGATTTATGGAGCAGCCTTCCTTTTCCTTTCCCACTGCTTGTAATGTAACATAAAAAGGAAATATAAAATGGAGTCATAAAATAATTGATTCACTGACATGTACTAGCAAATGAACTCACGGTTCAAAAAGGCAGAGGAGCAGAACAGATCATTGTCACATTTAACAGTGACAAATGCCATTTAACTGTTATGAAATGAAGTTAATACTGAGTGTTACTTTCACAGCAGATGAGGAATGTGACAATGCCAATGGGTTGTCTTCTTCTGAATCCGTTAATCCATTTTGTTCCTCTTGACTGGCACTTTGTTTTGAGCTAATGGGCGAAAGCTGATACTAAAGTTTTTATTTCATGTTGGCGGTGGTTTGTTTTTTTTTTTTAAAAAGAGTCCACTGTTCACCTTTTCTTAAGAGATTCAGCACTCCAGATGGCTCTGTCATATTTTCAGTGCTCACATAGTAGGAAGTAAATGGCTTTAGAATTTGCATGCCACAGAGGGCACTGGATGGCTTTCAGATTTAGTCCACGGGATTATATTTTGTGACACTGTCGGAGGTTATGTATAGAGAATGGCATTTAAACTGAATGATGAATAATTAACAAATTCACAGCAGAAATTAATCAGGCCACTGGCTTTTGGGATCAGCAACAAGTTGCACTGGGTCCTTCATCACCTGAGTCAAATGGTCATCTTCATTCCAAAGCTGAATTATTTCAGAAATCCAAAGATACCAAACAGATGCTACATTATCCTGTTTTCTAAAAATGGCCTCCACTAATGCCACCTGTTATGTAAAGTTGTGGAACAGCCTCGCCACCAACAAAGTCACACGCCAGAGGCCTTACTTGTCTCCTGTCCTGTCTCAAAGAGAACTTCAGCCGTCATTTGTGTTTCACCCATCAACCACTACTCCGCGTTACACAAAAGGTGTAGAATTCCCAGTTGCAGCTGCCTCTATCCAGATTCCAAACTCATCAGTGTAACCATGTACTTAGTTTAAAAGCAAAAGTGTGAAACAGATTAAGCTAGAAATTAGCTAGAAACAGCTAAAAATTAGTTTTCCCTGTCTTGCAAGAAAATATGACCATGATAATGCTTTTTTTTTGATACTTCTGAACTGCTAGTATTTCTAACAGTGTCCTTATTTTTAAGCTATTTAATCAAACCACAACATGGTGTTCCTTAATATCACCACTCTGAAAAAAATTATACCGTGCTTTGCTGCTCATTCTGGCCTACACTCAAATTAGAGCTGCCTGCTCCAACTGGTAAGTGTATCATATGCCTTACAAATTTAACCTGATACTGCAAGCTGTTCCTTATGGGCATAATACCTATCTGTACTGAACAGGCTGTAGGATCAGGACTCCTTCTGGGTTAGAAATCAGCTACAAACCATTTAATATATTCTTCCAATGTATTCAACATTTATTTTTACCTAAAATTTCTTCCTTCAAATACAATGGTTCCTAGATCTTATTTGTCTACATAAATGTTAATGAATTAGTCAGCCTCTACTTCCTACTTTTCTTTCCTTGGAAGATATGAAGAAGGGTAATGAATTACTGGTAATGCAATGGGATTTTTTAAAAAATGTATTCATATAGCTAACATAAGCTGCGATTTATGAATTTTTTCAAGAATAACAAAGTTTGAGAGAAATCACTATTATATTAATGGGAGTTTCTAAATATTTTAAGTAATAAAAAACATCAGTCTGAGAATCAGAGTGAAGTAAAAATATCTGCATTCCTTTTTTTTTAAGCACAGTGGGGATTTTTCTTTTAGCTTTTGACCAATTTGAAATGCTTATAAAGAGTCTGTTTCAATTTGAGATTAAGGTTTGTGTTCTGCTTTTATTCTCTATAACCATCATTGCTGTGATAATTGCACTTAGATTTTGGTATATACCAGGGCTTCTGTCTCAGAAATTAAACCCTTTTAATAAAATAAAAATGCTTGGGAAATTTAAACACATTTAAATAATTACTATAAATTTCTGTATGAAATCACAGTGGAATTTGAATGATATTTTATTCCTTATGCACTCTTTCTCTGGAAAACTCCATTTCTGAAAGTTTGCCCTTGAAAACATCACTTAATATCTCTGACTTCTAATCTGGTCCCCGTCTTACTAAAAACAGGGCACAGTTTTTTCTCTTTTTACCCTGAGAAGCATCGAGTACTGTGATATACCTGTAAAACTAGTTTCCAATCAAGATTCAAAATAATTTCTACTGATGTGTTGCCAGTAGGAGTGCAGGCCATATATATACATATATATATTGGGGACATATATACTTTGACACCATATTTTGCTATCACACTTTTTATTTCTTCCAGTTCCTAATTTTTTGAACTCCTATGAAGAAAATTCTCTAGGATGTCTTATGTTTTCAGTACAGAACATTTAGACCAATTTCAAAACTTCACTAGGTCCTTAAGACGTAAAATGTCAATAGTGAGAGATAAGAGCTGGCATCTGGCCAGCCTGCTCCACAGACAGCACAGATTAGATGCAGATCAATGTACAATAAATGTCTCCTTGTCCTAATATGTAGTCAGTGCCCTCCCTGTTGAAAAACCAAAGCCCACTGTTAGCATCTTAATCCCACTTATTTCATTTTAGTCCTAATGAGGAAGTGAAATGTGTATGATACTACTTCAATTTCCATCATTTTTTCTCCTTCATCATATCTCAAATCTAAGCACATGGCAAGGAATCGTGAAACAGTGTTGCAAGGTTTCTTAAAACAGTATCCTTCAAAGGCTGGCCATCAGTTAATGTCTGGCAGCTCAATCAATATGAGATTGCATCAAGAACTTATTTCCTGCAGGAGGTCGGTAGAAATGTCTGCTCTGAATGGCTAACTAAAAACTTCTACTTATCTCATTATGTGCAGAAACACACTAACTATGATTTTATATCTTCGCTTGACTGGTGGAGTGATGATCAAACTCTAATTGTACAGGCTCAGAACTGCCAGCAGCACCTCATTTCTCCCCTACACATGCACACTTTTTTGTTTTTCCTTTCTGCCATAGAAGAGATAGCATAGTGGTTTTTAAAGCCAGCATTTCATCTTTAGGTGATCACTGTCAGTTCATACACATATTGGTCTAGTCAGGATTTAGCTAATGTAACAGGGGCCTGATCCAGCTCTCCCTAAAAATCAATATGAAGCTCACTGATCTCAGTGGAAATAAGATCAAGCCTCAAATACACTGAGGGAGATATTTTCTGAAGGACAAAGGATAGTGAGACATATAAGTCCTAATTTCTATTCATTACCTTGAAAACCTCTCTTAATACTTCTTTCCTAGTGTGAAATAAAAATATAGATCAGGGAAATGTAAAAAAGCTGTTACATCCCTGGACATACAGAAGTGCTGGCTTGTTTTTTTTTTTATCTTGACCCAAAGTTTCTATAAAAGTACTTTGAAAATTTCTACTGTCCCATTTAAGCTAGCTGGAACTCAGACTTTCATTTAATGGCTTCTGTAAAAAAGAAAAATCAGAGATAAAGCAGAAAATATGAGAGGCATTTTTTTAAAAAGCTACTGAACTATAGTTTAGTTGCATACCGCCTTTTCATACCAGGCTCCCTCCCAATCTGCAATGCTTTATTTAACTATAGATTGAGTAGATTGAGATATTGAGAAAGGAGTGTGCAAAAGAAATACTTCTAATTATCTTGAAAGCACTTCCCACTTTTTTGATGGTTTCCACACCTCTAATTACTGTTTGGCTTTACAGTTAGTTTACAAACATGTTACTTTGCCCTCGATGGATTATGATACTGTAGCTTAATTATAAAAGGCATGCTCCTTTTTTGCTTGATAGCTAAAGGTCCAGATCTTTGGTTTGGAAGGTCATGTGTCTTATCTACAGAAAATAATAGTGGATAATCTCAGTTTGTTTAATTATGTTTACTGCTTCATCTTGCCTCTGCCCAAATATTTGTTATAAAGGAAATATACGTATTTGTTGTGACATCAAGGACCTTCATTTTGAACTGCACAATTAATCTGCAGAAAGTGAGCTACCACAGATTTTTGTTCCTCAATTACATGCTCAGAGAAAAAAAATCTACCAGAACAAAAATAATTACTCTGTGACACCATAGTGATGTCCTACTGATTTTCTGTTTGTTGGAGAAATGTACCGTTTAAAAAATTCAGAAATTTGGCTGTTGGTGTGCATTTGTGATGACTCTTATAAGTGTTGGAAGTTCCAGTAGATTTAGATAGCCAGAAATGATCCAGTAGCAGTGTAATGTTTATGATACGGCAGGGTTGGCCATTGGACAGTGATTCTAGAGATGTTAATAGAACGAAACTCAAAGTCTATCTCTAGTAGGATTTAGGTGCTTAATCTTTAGTAGGATTGATCTCACCAAACTTCAGACATTTACTTCAGACATGCAGATGTCTGCATCTGAGTTACTTTATAGTCTCTATAGATAAATAGTCAGTTTTCATTGTAGTTAATCTTGTACTGCTGTGAGCATCTAAAACAGATCAACTGAACTGTGCTTTACAAGTGCATATTTCTCTTGGCTAATCATGACAGTAATTTAGCTACTAGCTTACATATAAGTATCTTCTTACAAATACCTAGAGATCTGAAAGAAGGATCTCACCTATGACACTCAGAATGGAATTTCAAAGATGCACTCTTGGCCCTTCAGGTATTTTGGGCTTTTCCAAGTTCCTTCTCAAAGAGGGAGGGAATGGCAGGGAGGTGTTCTAAACTCCTGACCATTGCAGGAGCAATTTTGGGAGTTGTTATGCAGCAATAGGACCCCTGTTCCTTTGGAATACTGTTTTGTTTGGGGATGTTTTCCTTCAGCTAGAAAACAGCAGTCTTTCTATCTAAGAACTAAGTCTTCTCTGCCCTCTCTCCTTGGAGGCTAAAGATTTGGAATAACTTTAGAGTGGCTTTAAGTTTTTATACTTATGAATGCACTGACACATGCAAGTTGTCTTCTTGGAAAAGCAGGTAGAATGGTCTGAAGAGTTTCTCTGCACAGCAGTCACCCAAGATTTTTATTTACTCTCCACTGATAATATACATTCATGTGTAATATTCAAATGCAACATTCTTAAGACTTTTGGTTTATTAAATATTTCTGTCATATAATCAGAAAATGTTGATAGCTAGTCTTGAAACAACATGACATAATCAGAACTATATTAGTATTGCAAGTTCAAGTTATTTATCAGACTGAATTGTACACAACAGAATATTGCTAAGGCTTCTCTGAATTGTTAAACCACGTATCTTCCAGAAATGTAACTCCAAAGAAAACTCCAGTGACAGTTTCTCTGTCCCTACTGTTTTCAGTCAGTATTCACAAATGATGGGCAAAAGCTTGACTCCAGGAGACAAATGAGTGTTTTGCCTTTGATATCTACAGCAATAGCATTTTGTTTAATATATCTTCGTTTCAATAGCACGCCAAGCATATATGTCTTTTGCTAATATGAAAAGGAAGTGCTGTTGGTCCTGGGTTTTTTTTCTTTTTTTAATGTAATTTACTTGGATCCTTTCCACTTAAGAAAAGAAACACTTAAATGTAATGCAACTATTTATTTCCACTTTCTTTCTCTGATAATCTTTTCTGTCATATTGTGTGAGGAACTTATACCTAAATATTGGCCTCTTATGAATATTTAAGAAAAGTATCTGTCTGAGACTTTGTTGAAATAAAATGGTTTTGGAGGAAGTTCTACTTTGGTACTTCACAGACGGTATTAAAAAGATTTTTAGTCTATATCTAAGTCAAAGTGGTTTTTATTTAATTGGTGAATATTTATATTTACTGTTATCTTATAATATCTGGGTGTCCTATTTTACTATCATAGTGCACGACTGACTATCAAAATATACATGACAATACAGGAGATATATATATATATAAGCAGGCAATGGAGGAATATCTGAGTTTTAAACATCTTGCCCAGGACCTGGGAGCCAAACACAAATCTCTCCAGTCATAGTGTACTGTTTTAACTTCCTTTCTGTAAAAGAAACAAAAACACCCCTCCCAAAACAACAAAAAAACCCCAAACCAACATACATTTACATTATATCTGATCATCTAATAGATTAGGGCATGGTCTTATAATTAGCAAAAGAGATAACCACTGTTTGACAACTGTCCATTTTTTTAATAGTGAAATATTGGTGCAAATTGTAGTACCTAAATAATAATAAAATGAGGCCTTAGGTGGATAGTCCTGGGCATGAGTATAGAATTTCTCAACACCAGCAATCTTTTGTTAGGCAGCCATGCCATCATCAGTTTGCCTTAGTAGCAGGGAAACCCAAAATCAAGAGCAAGATCATAGCAGAGGCCATGAAAGTAAAAGAACAGGACAATGCCTGGGGGTACGAGCACAAATGCAAAATGGTGAAGCGCAGATTACTAAAGCAATGCAGCACTGAGAACTGAATAGGACTGGATTTAATAGATAACAAAGTGCATAAATCGAACATGCAAAAAGCCCACATGTGGTGAAAAGACAAAGGGATAGGAGCGAGGTAAGAAAGCAAGCTATAGTGCCTGAAAGAATGGGAACAAAAAGAGAAAATGTTCCACTATTGACATCCCTGGCACTTCTGCAGACCAGCTGCCTGATCAACACCACAGTTTATTCACAATGACTCCCCCCTTCCTCTTTGATGGAGAAAGAGGATGGCTTTTTTTTATTTGCTATTTACCAAATGTAGCTATGGCAAGTTAGCGACTTCCAGCAATTCCTGCTTCAGATCAGCTGGCTTGACTAGTAAATTAGTGGGGTAAAGCAAATCCTTTGCTCCTTAGCAGGGGGAAATAAGGAAGGGAAAAGTCATTGTATGTCCAAGGGACTCTTTTTTTCCTACCATGAATTCTGAAGAACTACCATGAATTCAGAACTGTCATCTTTGTACCTGCAAAATGCATCAACAGCTCTCTGTTGTCCTTGCCTTCCCATCAAATTGGACAAAGAGTTTTCCTACCAAGTCTGATTCATGGTCCTGTAGCCCAGTTCACAAGAGTTTAGGTCACAAAAATGAAAGCAATCACAGAGGGAAAAGAACTAATGGCAACAGTGGCATAAGGTCCTATATTCATTCACCCAGCTTTTCTTTTTATCAGTATTAATATTATACATTCAATAAAGTGACATCATTCCACTCCACTAATGAAGCCATGACTGTGTGAACTCTGTTATATAGGAATAGCAATAATTTTGAGTAACATTTCTCAGGCAGTTATTTCATTCGGTATTTAAATTAAAGGAGAAGCACTGTGATTACGGTGCAGATGTAACAAAATGCATTTCATTTTAGTCTCAATCACCCCCCAATTAACAGAGGATGCAGCAGATAGGAAATAATTGCACTTACTACTTTGCCTCTCTGTTTTATGTTAATGCCATTGTGTTAATTCTATTACTGGGATTTTTTTAAAAACACTTTTTTAAAATATCGAATATGCTGGTGAAATTCGCACACAGAGACTATTTATTGCGGAGTGAAAGATATTGTCGGCAACAGAACTATCATATGCTTTTGTGAGTTAATTTGTATAATTCAGCCTTCAAAACCAGCCCAAAATTCAACAGCTAAGAGTTTACATCCTGCATTTGTAAACTACCACTTATCAGCTTTGCTCTGTGAAAAGCCTACTACCTGCATGGGCTCTGTGCCTTGTGAAAATAGAATAGAACTTTCCTTCTGTCAAAGCAAATTCTGGAAGTGAGAAAGGGTCATCACAACTGAGGAAATATGGATTTTGTACGGTACTATAACAGATCAAACTATCCAGATCTGATATGCCTTTCAGGAGCAATATATTCTGGATAACTAACATAGAATTGCAGCTTCTGAAAATAACGTGTTTTTCTTAGTAAGACCTGTTAATGAGTAGTGGACGTACCTATGCTGACTTTTGAACACCAGTTCTCCCCTTAGATTTGTGGATGTTCTTTTGTTGGAAAACACAGTATTGACAATAGGCAACTGCTAGTCCTGGCTTTATTATCAATGTTTTACCATAGTAAAATTAGCATTTTACTCAATGTATCAGTACAGTAACAAGTTCCCAATAAAAATATTTTCCAACATTTACTGTAGACAACAGCTCTGAGCACATTTTTTCTTTTTCATACCAGGGGTTTATACAGTTATCAGCTTAAGCTTTAATTGGATTTAACTAATTGGTAAACAGGATTTTTATTCATTAGTTTTATACATGTATCAGTTCCTCATTTAAGGTTTAATTTCAGTTCAATATAAGCAACTGGATAGCTGAGATTTGTAAAAAGAAAAAAATCAGTGAAAAACCTTGACAAATCACAACAATATCTCCCCTTTGGTATTTTTAAAGATGTCTATATTAAATCTGATAATTTTTATATACATATATAGTCATATTATATAAATTTCTAAGAGCTCATGCTAAGGATTTTGGTATCAACATGAAAAGAAATGCAAGGGCCCATTAAAGTAATATTTACCAAGTCTTACCTATAGTCCATACAAATCTGAGGAAAGAAACATGCCAATTCAAAAGGTAGTGTTTATATTTAAAAAATGAAGGTGTAAGAAACAAATAAGTGTATTGCTATAAACTAGTCCTGTGGTTTTACAAAAGAACATGGAAGACTCTTTAAATACTACAGCGACTCAAATGAATAATTATGACTATGAATAAATGATCATTCACAAAGCATCAGTTAATTTCCTTAAAGTAGTGCTATTAGAGATATGGGATATTGAACCATGAACTGAGCCCACAAATTTCCATAAAGGCTACAGATAATGCAACACTACTTTGGTATTATTTTAGAAGGAAGGCTTTTCAGGTTTGTCTTTACTTTATTTATAACAAGGGGCAGTGGGAAATGAAAGGTACTATGAAAGCATAGGTGGCACACTCTCTTCTATACATTCTAAGACCTTCCTATTTATTTTAGCAAGAATCTGGCTGTAATCACAGATGTTCTGATTGTACCCTTCTCTGTGCTTTTTGTTAAAGCGCACATGCATTAACAGAAAAGATGTTTTGCTATAATGGATTATCAGCAACAGAAATTGTCCAACCATTCCCACTCATCATTTTCCTGAAATGAAACAGTACAAAGAAAAATTCCCTTTCCAATAAATCTATGAGTAAACATGTTAAGATACTGATTCCAGTCTAACATGTATGTCTATGTGAGATGAAAAGAAACCTCATGCCAGTGACAATAGTGATGTTGGCAATTGCAAAATGTAAAGAGAAACATGAAGATTATGAAAAAATAAAGAAGAAAAATACACACTTGGAAAATAAGAAAAAAGGCTGACTTAAAGTGGCAAGAATAAAGGAGAGATAAAACATGTAAAGAAGGGAAGTTAATATAAATAAAGTTAGAGACAATTAAGAAAAACACAAAAAATACAAAAATGAATGCAGTTTTCATCTGACAGATATCCAAATTTTAATGTTCAATCATCTGTTCTGCACTACAGATGTCTTCTGCAAGTGCACTGGTGGGAAGGGAAACAGTTGTTTGCCTACCGTAAACTGTACCTTCATTTAACTCTTGTCTTGCACAGTGATTTTGGCTATATGTTCTCTGTGACTCAAAATGTTTTGAAATGCTTTTTCATAGCAATGAGACATCTTTTAGACACCTACACAGTCAATTTACTGGGCTATCAAGGGTGTTGGGTAAATGCCAACACTGGGGAACCTCAGATTTTCCATCTCCTTTTTCTTAGGTTCTTATAACTTGTCCTTTAGTCAATTGTTTCTAATCCTGAAGTACACAGAAATTAGTTCTTGGTGTTTTCTGATGGACTTCCTGGTTTAAGTCCAATTAATCCCTGTAAAATTCTTATGAATAATGGGGCTCATATTCACTGGGCTTTTGCTGACAAAGTCTTAGATTCTGCTCAAACCCAGCTCTCTTCAACTTCACTCAGCTCTTCTAAAGAGATTTCCAGTTGCACATGGTTTTAGCATTTCTTCAGCTTCCCCTGTTTTTACATGACAGTCTTCTCCACAGGACAGTCCTCGTAGGCAAGATATTTTGCTATGGTCAAGGCAGTGAAAATGTTCATCTTTATCACTTGAAGATTAAGCAAATAAAAATTCCATAAGCTCATGTCATGTTCTCTTCTTGTGCAAATCCATTGACAGTAATTTCGCTGCCCAGGAACATCTGCTATAAGTAGCTCTTAGAACTAGGGTTTAAAGAAGAAGGGATGCATTCTGCTTGACTGTTACACTAGCTTAAATCCCCAGTAATTCCACTGAAATCAGTGGATTTGCTCTGGATTTAATCCAGCCCAGTTGAAAGCAGAATTTGGCCCTTCGGTTCCTGCTGCCATTACCCAATTGTTGGGAGACTTACTATATGGGGTATACTCTGTACAACTAACACACTGCAGCAAACTTGTTGATCTGCTTACCAGCCAAGTGAGAGCTTTATATTTGACATAGCTGAAATTTCTGAGTAAAAACAGATTGTAGAAAATTCCCAGCTGAGCTCTAATATCAATTTTCAGGAAGCAAAAATACAGCTTTCCACCAAGCTAGACTAGTTGCAAAGGAGGTAGTTTAGCACACAATGGTTTGTAATATACTGAATACTCCATCTGCAACACTCTAAATGGATAACATGAAGATTTGATAGCAAGCCTAAAAATTACATTTGCTAAATGGGAGAACACGAAAGAAAAATCCAAACAGTTTTGGATACTGCACAGCAGCAATTCATAACCAGAATTCTCAGCAAACAGCCATCCTCACTGAGTTCCACAGGTTTTCATAACACAAGAATTTGAGAGGGGATGAGAGGAGGAAGTATTTACTTGATTTTCTTACAAAGATGTATGAAAGTTGTCAAATTATTTGACAGGCTTTATGAATGAGTAAATAATGGGACAAATGGGAAACTTATATGAAAAATAGAGCAAGATAGCATAAAATATTATTACAACAGCAGAAAATCCTGATGACCACAACAAAACAAAACAAAACAACAAAAAGATTGGTGAAATTCTGTATAGAAAAGGAAAGAAAATAGCATAGTCTGGGATTAAATTTTCTCAAGTCTACACCGTTTTCACTAAGTTTATATATGTGTGCCAGTTTTACTTCAAATATAGACAATATGGATTCATTCCAATAATATTATTTTCTTTTTACAATATTAAAACATTTTAATCAGCAAGAAGAAAAATTACATTTAAAATATTAAATATACTCTTGACTGTTCTTAACAAAAGACAGGAATTTACACATGATTCAGAGACAAGCAGGAAATATCTACTATTATATTCAGACAGAAACATGCATACAACACATCTAGTTCTTCCTAACCTATGGTTTGGATGTGGATCTTAACAGAAAGAAAAGAGACAGAAATTCTCTAGTGAACTGTAAAATTTTGGAAGCTAGATGTGTGTGCATGTGTGTATACCTATGTATATACATCCATATATATTTATATTTATACACAATCTTCATCTTCTATTTTTATTTACTATTATGCAAAATCAGCACTTTGCTCCCTCAGCAGTATTTGTGCTCTTTAAAACCCTAATTCTGTTCTGAAGCTGTTTCATGTTTGTTTTCAAAGACTTCTTGTAAAATCTTGGTGGGTTGTCGGGGGTTTTTGACAGTAAAAATAAGAAACTACCTTTCCATTTGGGTTAGAACTGAGATGAAATGAGGAATGGCTGCCACCAAGCAGAAAATTTGCTCACTTTATGTGTGCCAGTTAATTACGACACTTCAGAGGCGCTTCTGAAAGGATAAGGCAAGCTGCATAAATTTAGCTGTAATCCAGGCAGGCAAAACTAATTTGCAGGGGATGGCCTTATCTAGCTGCTGCAGCTTTCTCAGAAAATTAACCTTGGATATTTGGGCCCAATTCAGAAAGTGTTTGATTTTTTTTCCTTCTCTGCTCAGCATAAGAGAATTTTAAATTCAATACAATACCTGACTTTTAAGAGGCACTATGAATGCTGTAGGCAGTTCAGAGTTATTACTGACAAGCAAAAATATATATTTATATATGTACATATATGATTGTCCTTCATGCCCATTATCCTGCCTTCTTGCATGTGCATCAGAGGATTTATCAGCATATGTATGGGTGGGGGGTCTTTGGATTAACAGAAGATGCAGCTCATTTTAATGTACTTAGAAAAATTCATCAAAGTTCATTGCAGAATAAGTCATGCATACTGACTTGTTCATTCCAGTGGAAATGAAGAAATCCCCATAAAAATAGAAGTTTAATGAAGTGTTGGAGCAAAGTCCTGCCTGTCATTCCAATTACCACTGATTTAGAATTTTCCTTGATACACCATTATTAATTGCTCTTACTCAGCACAATTAAAAGTTTACCTTAGATTTCACCAGCTTCACCAGTTCATGGGTGAAAGTTTTAATTAACAATTGTTGCCAGATCCACCTTAAAAGCTTCAGGCATAATATGAAGTATAAGAAGTGTTACTGACTTCTTAGCATTTTGCAACCTACTTAGTCAAGACTGCCTTTTATTTTACCTAACAGCATTAATGACTTCACAGTATGATCCTCCCTTTGCCCAGCCAACAATCACTGTAGGAAAACATGAAAGTATAACCCATATAAAATTTTTTCTTCCATAATTGTACTGGTTGGAAATCACCGGATGCTTTGTGGACAAGACAATTTGTGATATTCGTTTGGCAAAGACTCACCACCCAAAAATATGTTTAAGATTATGTGGAAACAATTTATTTTAATATTTTTAGGTGGATTAATATCACTTTTTCCTTTTTGCAGAGAGGTAGATATCTCCCTTACAGCTACTCATTCCAGCCTAAGCTTGATGACTGAAATAGGACCACAGAAAGGTAATTAATACCTTTTAGGTCATTTTACTGACTCCTGTCTTCCTTGACAAGTCTCCTGAATTTAAGACAGCCAAATTCATACTAAATTAATCTAACCTGTAGTTAAAGCCCATTAACTCTTTTGATGTTCAGCAGTATGTTAATCATGACAATCATTTAAATACATGCTCAGTTGCCATTCTGTTTTGATTAGGCCCTTGAAAATAAAGCTAGTTTTCAAAAGGACCTATAAATCTTATGCACATAATTCTGAATATTCTGATCCAACATAATTGCAAAAAATGTAGATCCAATGTAGAAAATGGCAATGCAATCTTCATTCTTGCTCTGAATTTTGCCAGGTTTTAACACCAAGGGGTATTTATGATCAATGAAACACAGGCTAATTTAGCACTGCCCTTCTTCCCATCCAGATCCAGTATGCCCCAAGATACTTTTTATTCTTGCATTATGACAGTACAGTTTTATGTTAGTGTCAAGATAATGAGTAGCTGTCACTTGATGCTGATTTTGGCCTTCAAAGCAATAGTAAAATTACATGTAAATATAAGTGCCAACATAACCATTCTATAATAAAAGATTTGTCCTTTCATTATTGTGATCATCACTGTCATTATTATTTTTATTCTTATAATTTATTGTTACTTAATTTTTACCACTGCAAAAATTTGCAGTGTGCTAGCTACAATCTATTCATGTAGGAAAGTCCAATTCTTGCCCAGTAAAGATTGTATTCAAACAGATATGCAGTACATGAAAGACAGAAGAGTGACAGTTAAATGTACAGGTAAATGCAAACTTTTTCTTAGGAAATAGAAAACATTTCAAATCTAAAAGTTCATTCTTCACGTACAAATAAATATGAAAAGTAGTAAAGCTGATGTATAAAAAAAGGTGCATACGACTATCAACAGAAAGCATAAAATTTAAATTGACCAAAGCATCTGACCAGTAAAGCACAGCAAACTTCCTGCTTTGAAGAGAGTTTTTGGAATTATATTGTAAATGTAACAATACATAATATTCTTAAAGCAGAGTTTAAATTGCTTTCATTTCCAAAAGAATACTTCCTCTTTGAAGTTTTATATATTAGTCAATATATCTTTTGAATGTACAGATATTTCTCTCAGAGCAAATAACAAACAGGACCAAGCTGCAAGAGATGGAAAGATCTTGATTTTCAGAATTTTCTTGCTTCAGTATTTACCAGATACTCACAGAGTAGAGTTACTGATTGAGTAGAGGCTTTAATTTGCCAGGTTTTTATTACATGGGAGACACAAAAAATTGACCCAGATATTTAGTTGAGTGAGAATATTACTATTACCATCCAGCAGAATGCAACAATGGGTTGATCACACATGCTTGACAGCGTCAACAGCAAAACATCAGTGTTAGTGATTACTCATATTTTACCCCTTCCCTGTTTACTACAGAGTAGTCGGGGTTTGTGAAACGGTTTTTATTAGATAGTATGGTATGATGGATAGGTGTACTAGGTAAGTATTTCCAGATTTCTAGATTTTCATGGAAGTTAAAATAAAGACCTACACAAATGTCCATATTCAACACTAATTTATATGTGTTTCTTTTAAGTGGAAATTCCTACTCTTTGCATGCACGGTATTATCTTGAAAAATTGTCCTGTGTTGCTAAGCAGCACACATAAAATTCAGGTCAGTAATGCCAGGCATCTCCTAAGATATATATGTAGACTTATGTGACAATCAATGGAAAGAAAGAAGCATCTCTCTCGCTATGTGCTCACTGAGATATATATCTTATAGTAGGTTTAAGGTATGATGCATCTTTTCTTTCACTACCAAGAAAAATTCTCAATTATAAATTTATCGTGTAAACAACTGAAATTTGGCAGATTGACTCATAGCCTAAGTACCCTGTCTTTGTAGTTTGTTATGTGTTGATACCTGACGTGTTAATTAATTTTCTGTTAATCAATAAAAAGTCAAGACTAGAACCACTAAAACCACTTGGAATGGTCAATACTCATTAAGCTGAATCCCGGATGAAAGAATTCCACAATATATTTTGAATATTTACCCAGTCTATCATGATTGCAACTGATTCTGGGGCTTCATTACTGGAGACTTCAAGAAACATGCTATTGTTTTTTCTCCTCATTGTGACTTCTCAATATGAAAGGGCATGATAATACTATAGACATCTAGTGTAATTGGACTGGCGTTAGCATTAGTCACTACAACAAATGGGTCCAACTGTGCTGATAAACAATACATTTTAGAATTTGGAACCACCAACATAGCATTTATCATTTTCTGAGAAAGGAGATTAACTACAGAATTGTACTTGTATGAATCTCAAAACACATGTTGGCATGTCATTTGGCAAATTCAAAAATATAGCTGGAAAACAGTGGGAATTGCATCTAATGTGAGGAAAATTTGTCTTAGCATTGATTGCCCACAGAGAACATTAGGCTTGGAATATATCCATTTGGTTGGGATTTTCACTTTCTTGAAGTGGTAAAGAAAAGGTTTTAACATCAATATTGATTGCATTATTTACACATATACTCAAAAATCTAGGTGAAATGGGAATCTGTATTAAATGGCCCTGATTTAATATTTCAGGGCATTTTGAATGGTCTAAAGGACAGAACCAGATTAAAAAAAAATCAGGAGCAAAGAGGAACATCAGCAACATAACAACAGAAATGGATTCATTGTAGGCAGACAAGTTTGTACAAAGACACCTCAGGGAGAGGAGAATAAGTCCTACAATATAGGTCTGTGAAGATTCCACTCAGTAGTTCAGGTCAGGGCAGAGATCCAGAACATAAAACGCTGCCCAAATGGTCAGAATTAGGAAAAGCAAAGTTAAAAAAGACAATGTGATCAACTTTGTATGAACAAACTGAGTAGTATTTGAGGGTATAGATGGAGCACAGACTATCAGACTTGGCAACAAAGCTAAATTAAATTTGGCGTAAGACATCATTGCAAATAGCTCTAGATGCTTTTCAAGGAAGAAGCCAGATTAGAGGGACAAACGTTACAAAAGAGTTCAGAAATTAAGGACTGATTCTTAGAAAAATCAAGAACCTGCAGCTGCAGCTTGTGCAAATGACTTTTATTGTACTGTTCTCATGCTCTTATTTTTTTCGTATCAGGTATGCAATTCCTTTCAAACTTCCTGTCTGTGCATCCTCATCATGTGGATTTCGCACAAGGCAAACAGGATCTGAATGTGTGCCTAGCACATATTGAACCAATAAACCACCTAATAACAATATATTTTATTTTTTCTCTCTAACGCTTTTTGTCTAATGGCACAAAGAAGCAAACAGAATAAGGCACCTATGTTTTCTTCTTCATTCTAATTTTCCTTCTTCCATGCTGCAATACTGAGAACGGCCAGTAGTATATTCATTCCCTGAATGTAAGACCCATCAGCATTTCTCAGAAAGTCTATGAAAAACCAAGGTTTTCTTTATTTTTCATTCCAATAATTACAAATCCAGCCATCATTTATAGTTATATTTTCCTTTCAGATTAGGTCTATTCTATTTCCAGCAAATCCTTTACACACATGTTTAGCATTCACTCTTTTCTATCATTCAAATAGACTAGTATGTGGTAAAGGCAGTTTTGCTAATGAGATGTCAAAACACAAATTGGTTACTTTTTAATTTTGCCCAAGGTAGAATGCTGTACTTTAAAGCCAGTGATCCATTCCTAAATTCAATTTCCCAACTGTTTAATTAATTTATGTATACAATTTAATGATATTTAATTTGATATGTACATTCAAGATATAGTGTGCTTATCCATTGCTAAATAAAATCCTGAATAGGTTACTAAAAATTGTTAAAAACATATTTTTATTTTATGGAAGTATTCTACCAACTATTTTTTAATTAATTTTGTAATTTCATCCATTATACTGAGTTTCCCAGAAGAACTAAATAAATATACTATCATTTCTAAGAAAAATTGTAAAAGATAATAACTTTTTAAACCCTCTTTTTTTATTTTGACTTTGGGTTAAAATAAGACATGTTGTGGTCATGAAAAAGAATCATCAGGATGCTGGAAAACCAACAGAAAGCAATCTGTGTGTTCATTACATTAGGCAGATAAGGCATTCCAAGGACAACTGTGTTATGTGTTACAGTCTCATGAAGAGCTTCGGTTCTATGCTATAGGACACTGAAGGAAAAATATGTTTTTTGTATGAGATTAACCACAAGTAAAATAGTGAATAACAGAAGGAAATGTCACGCCAATCTGTATGCTAGAAAATAAATTCACATGAAGTTATAAAAGTAAAAAAAGAATGAGAAAATGGTTGGGTTTATGGGTAAAGGATATTTGTTCTGTCCTAGGAATGTAATCTTAACTAGCATAAAATATAGTTTGTTACAATAAAGACTCTTCCCAAACTCGGGACTCCAGTGTTGTGCATGCACCTTATACTAGACAGTCTGTACTACAGAGTTTGCTTTTTGAGTAGATACAGAGACTAGAGGAAGAAACAAACTGTGAGTCTCACCCTCTGATTATAGTGAAAGTGAAGATTAAGCCCTCAACTGAGTTGCATTCTAACACTTTACCTGCAAGATCCTGCTTTCCCTTTTCCAGAAAAGGAGGCAAAAATTACAAGGGAACGACATGGAAGTATGATAACTAAATATTCTCTGGATAGAAAATGAAGAATTAGTAATATTCAAAGAAGGAAATCTAAACTGAATTTGCCTGGTTTAGTTACTGACATAACACTGCACAGAGCAACGTAGTCAAATCTTAAATATCCAGCAAGAGGAGCACAGCCCATTTAGCATTAACCCAGGACCTCACACTACTTTAACAGGCATCAGGAAGGGCACATTTCATCCAGATGCCCTCTTGTGAGTGATCTGTAAGAGGCTTTACAAGTCACAGAGACTTGGACAAGTTCTACACTAAAAACATTGGCTAAAAGCATTAATTGCAGAGCCAATCAACTGCATTATTATTCACTTCTTGATCAGCACTGGGTATCTACATTGTGACATGCCTTAGGGATTTTCTGTTACTAATGTCTGTTCAACTGTTCAATGGAGGAACAATGTAAGATCAAGATGATTTGAAGAGGGATTCATCTCACCTAGCTTTAGGTGTTTAAAAGTTAGATATCTAAGTCTGAACTGGAGAGAAATAGGCACCTCTAGAGGGCAATTCATTTGACCTATCTCAGATGCCTATTTTAGTCAGAGATGAATCACCCTCCAGAGATGCCTAGATTTCTCTATTGACTATAAAGGGAGCCTAGGGCAAGCAGTTCAGTACTAGACTTCTGACTTTCAGACATGTAATTTAGAAGAGATATATCCCACTCACTGTAGTGGTAAGTTTCAGTTTCCACACTTAATCAGTCATGCTGTTTTCAGATTCATAAAATACCCAAGAACTCATCTCTAAGTATTCCTCATTTGCTCTTTTAAATTTCTATTTTGGGTTGTTGGTTTCTTCCCAAGCACTTACTGCCTTTAATTTTCATTCATTTTCTCATTAAAAATATTCACTCATAGCAAGTTCATTGTAACCTCTCTATATTTCACCTTCCAAAACAGATGCCTTGGTGATAACAACCAGAGCACATTATAAAATTATTATGCTTCATCCAGCTGTTATTCTTTCTTAAGGTTTTCTTTTCACTTCAGAGATATCTGAAGCCTTACTGTTCAGGCCTGTATAATGGAAATAAATTAATGGTCTTTCTCTATTTAGTCACTGATTCAATGCGGTTATTTGTTCAGAATTATATATGATATGAATTAAATCCTTATAACTGACCCTAGCCATTCAGAAAATCAGAACTAGTGTTTGAATTGGATTTAAATTTCTTCTAGAGGCCTGACATTCTTCTCAGACTAATTTTATACAACTGTAACTCCATTGACTTCAGCAAAATCTTTACAGACATAACAAAATTGAAAGAAATATAATCCTAGGCTTTTGCTAGTCAGGAAATGGTTGCAGATGTTTAAATTAATTATTTACCTGTATATTCTCAAATAAAAAATAATTAAATCAGTTTATTAATGAGTATTTAGGTTTGATTCAAAAAAATGTAGACATTTCAACAGTTACTTCCTAATAATAATACAGATTTGTAATGTTCTTTTCTCTTTGACCAGTGGAAAAAGTCTTGGTTAATCAACAGTTTCACAGAGCTGTTAGTTGATACAAACAACAGCTTATGTTCCCTGAGTATTTAAATGCAAGTTTTTTAAAGAAACATCCAGCATGTCTTGAAATTCTTACACAAATCATGGCTTCTTTTATTAAAATATATATCCATATATTTTTAACATCACTTCAGTTACTTGAAACATTTAAAGAGAGGATTCTTAATGTAAAAGTCTTATAATACAGACTGAGTGCAATCAGCATAAAAATAATTTGACAGCCTTCCACATTGCTGAGTAAATGAGGCGTAACCTTGAATATGAAACTTAGAGGCTGGTGATTTCTTTAGACTATATTAGAGAATTTATGACACTTCCTGTGGGAGAGGGAAACTGTTCAGGAAAGTTTATCCCATCTCCCATAGGCACAGCAATCTTTTCTTGTTTATGCTTAGATTATCAGCACAAGCAGGTGTTTCTCATTCTCTGTGGGTGTCAGAACTGCAATAACAGAAATAAAGTTTGTGTGAGGGAATAAGTGCTGGAAATGTTTTTCAATAACATATGTGGACCTGACTGTGTCTACTAGTGTCTATTACTTTATCTCCTCTTGGTTATACTACAGGCTTAAACCTAGAAGTACTGGACACTTTCCAAGTACAGGTGACTTTTCCGGCCAATGGACTTCCAAGACCTGCAGCAAAAGTTGATTGCCATTAGTGGGACTCTTTCC
>NW_009258383.1:6858920-6868898 GCF_000687185.1 Egretta garzetta
CTTTCCCATGACTTCATAACTTTTCTCTTTGGAAGCATTTAGTGCTTGAAACAAGCACTTAGCAGCTGGAAGAGCAAGAGTTCCCACAACTTGGCAGGAAGCTGTTAATGCTGGGTTTGGGCCTTTCTGTTGTAAAGAAGCATGTTGCATTTGCAACAGGACTTATAAATGTGTTCTAAATAGTGAATATTTATGCATACTCCTATAATTTATAAATGTGTAAATAAATACTGCATATACTTAACAAGCTTGTGATAACTGTATGTTTAATAAAGCTTTCTACACGCAAACCAAGATAAGAATTATCTGGCAGAAAACTTCAGTGTTGTTAAGGAATGGCAGATCAAGACAATATGTTCCCAAGATAAGCTGAAAGTACTGTGGCCCATTTTAAAAGAGCACTCTCAAGACCAGTGGCCAATTGCTTGGGAAAAAGTTAAGTCTAAATCTGTAGAACTTAAATCTGATGGAAAGTGGTGTCTTTAAATAAAACACTTATGCGTGGTTTTCTTGTTATTTGAAACACCCAGTTCTGTTTACATATTTTCCAGTACAGTCATTAGATAGTGTGGATGAAAAGTCTTGTAACCAAAAGTCAGGCGGTGTCTTCCCAGATGAGTCCTCAGACTGCAGAATCACAATCCTCTTTCTCTCCAACGTTAATGGTATGCTACACACTTCAGCAAAAAGTCTGAAGATTAACTAATATTTCACTCCAGAGATACCCTAATTATCACCTAGGGGCTTCAATCCAGTAGGTTCTGGAGTCTGTTTGTTTTCTAATTTTTGAACAAGTGCTTTAAGGGGGAAAGAGCCCACTATGGCCTCAGCTAACAGATACGATTTAAAAGAACCTAGAAAAACATTCATGCACATGCTGATCTTTTAGTATACGATAAACATGTCCTGTTCAGGAATATTTTTGCCTAGATTATTGCCTTTTTAAAAAATTCCTAAATACAATTCTCACTTAAGTGTAAGCAGGAAAGAGGCAGCAGGAGGTTAGGATGGAACAAAAAGGAGTCTTCACTCAGCACTGTTAGGTTGTAGACATCCTCAACCCAGGAAGTTGCAGAAGCTGAAAGTTTTGCATTCAAGCTTTTTTAGGCATTTCTTTTGTCCAGTTATGCATAGATCCTGGGCCAGATGGTTTCAGCAAAATAGCTATTTTATATAGTAAAATGCACTGTAATTCAGCTGAAGGCCCAGTCTAAGAGCATGTAAATGTGAGGACACTCAGCACAGTTATAGTAACTAAAGTTATAAATTTGAAATTATTTCATTTATCACAAGTTAAATAGTGCTAATCTTTCTGAGCAAGTCTGCAGAAGGGCTTCATCTGGTTGCAGCAGTTCAGATCAGTTTTCTTAAGTGTAACTATGTAGACAAGACCAAAAATAACTAAAAAAATTCCAGTTCAGGGCAAAATAATGACGAAGCTATTCAGAAACTAGAAAGAGAGCAGATGTACAAATAGTGTTGTGACAGTGACAAAATGAAGCAGTATTTTTGAACCATTGCATGTTCACTTATTAGTGGAAGTGGAAAGAAAAATCTAAAAAGACTTGTCATTGCTTTAGCTTGCCATTTTTAACGTGATAATTGCACAGTAATTTATCACTGTCTCACAATTAAAAGTAAATCAAAGTGAATTTATACTCTGAACACAAATGTGTCAGAATTTTACATCTAGCAATACCTTTTTCATTAGATGGAAGCAGATGTTGACAGCAAGCTCAGTAACGGAAACCTATCTAAGATAAAAGCACTAAAAGAGCACAAAAAATGTGAGCTTGCTATCACCAAATATAATATTTCTATGAATTTATCATTTTATGACACTTCTTTCTTGTATTGTATCACAACACTTTGAGTTTGATTAGTCAGGGAACAAAATGCCTACTTACAACTCCTTATCCCAACCACACTTTTTTGAGGCTTCCAGATACATCTCAGACTGGTGTTTATTACTTTATTGTCAACTTGCATGATTTACTTACATATCTATGTTACCATATCCCTTAGAATCCTAGAGGGCACTGCCCAAGTGAAAAAGTAGTCCCAAAAAAAGTGCAAAAATTTAGAAAGGAAGGAAAACACTATTAGAAAACAGTGTGTATGTTCTTTAACGGCCTATGTATTAGACCATCCCAGGCTAACATCCCAGACAAGAAGATTTCTATACTAACAGTATTTTCCTTTGTAGTTCATTTATAGACTATACATAGGCCTGACATGAATTATGCTTAGAAATACTAAAATCAAATAACACTTCTGACTCTAAACTAAGCTATGGATGCAATAGTTCACTCAAGATGGTGCGTACAGCTACACAACTAGTCTGCTTTTATTCTTTGTTGTGTTTGTACACAAGTCTGGTGAAGAACATAACACATTTTAATATATGTATATATTTTTTTTGCATTACTAAGTATACCTATGCATATATGTATTTAAAGGTGATTCAGAACATTTTTCTAGTCTTGTCTTTTTTTTTTTTTTATCATCAGTATGACCTCAGCAAAGGAATGTCTTTGGTTTCAGTGCTTAACAGTGCGTCAGTTGTTACAGGTAGACTGAATGACTAAAATAAAAATGTCAGATGATATTTGTCGTTAATCTTTTACTAGAAGGAAAGAAACTGAGCATAATAGGAAACCCAAACAGTTCAATCATGCAATATTTTAAGGTAATAAAATAGATTCAGAATTTCTCGTCTGCAATCTCCCTCAGACCACTCTTTCATATTAAGTATTTGTAGTTTCTATGCTATTATTATTAGAATATTAAGGTATTTACTAGATGCATCATGTCTTTGAACATTAGTCAGCATAAGCATTAATCATGTAGTATACCTTCCCGTTATAAAGGTTGTAGGAGGCAGATGTTATCCTCTTTACCCTCCCCCAAAGATAAGAATCTCTGTGCAGAGAACGCTTAGGAACAGAAGTACTATGCATTTGCAACTGTAAGTATAGTCAACATGTATCATTAGCATCTAAAAATGCTGCATTGCAAGGTAGCATGAATGGCAGCTTGCAGGAGACATTCAGGTCTGAGCCCTCTTCATACTGCCTTGGTACTACTTCCTGGTGAGATGTATGTTCCGAGTCCCACATCCTTATTCAGCTCACCTCTTCCCCCACTCCTGCCCCACCTTCCCCAGACCTGCTGTAGATGCATTATTCAGCTGTATAATGAAAAAAAATAGGCCCAGTTATCTCAAGCTGTGCGTCAGTAATTGTTCTGCACAATGCCATTTCCTTTTCTTAGGAAGGGGGTATGAAAATAAATCCATTGCTATTTTTGCAGTAATCCTGGGTTATGTCAGTAAGCATCACAAAAGTGGCCATGAAGAAATTAATTCTGTGTTCAGTGCTGATCTGCTACGTAATAAAAAAAGCTAGAAACTTCACACTGACTGTTGACAATGCAGAAGAAAAGCAATAGCTGCACTTTCAGTGAGCCTCAGTTCCCCTACATAGTGAAGGATGCAGAGGGTCTAGTTGGGGTGGGGGAAAGGGGAAAAATCGTAAGGTGGGGTATGGAAACTGGGCTGAGAACAGTAGGAGGGTATGGAGTAACATGGTGGAGGGAGACAGGATTGGGGTCTGCAGATGTATTATATACAGTGCCAGAGAATAAATAGCACAGATTAGGAGGGATCTAATGTGGGACACAAGCATCTTGCCATATGCATGAGCAGCTCAATGTGATTCTGAAAGCTGCTGCTGCAGTCTCCCAATCAAACTGAGCCTGGAGCTTCTTTTCAAAGTATAAAAGAGTTTTTGATAACTTGTAAGTGCATAGCATGGACTTAGGAGCTGTTCTGAACCAATGCATCTAAAGGCTGCATGCAATACCATAGTGCAAGAGATTATAAAGGGTAATAACAATCCCTTCCCATGGGTGAGAATTAGCCTATGTACTGAATAAATCGGGGGACTTTTGGGGACAAAACCTGTAAAATCTCATAGCTAAAAACTATATTAAAAATCTGCACCTGTTAAAGTTACCTTAACTCCATTATTTCTAGACACTTGAATGTCTAATTTGCCATTCTTAATTACTGTTTCCTATATGGCATTCATAAAAATTCACTGTGTTATTAGCTATAACAAGCCAAACACAGTAATATATTTTAGTTTTCTTTTAGTCATATAAAGGCAAATACATTGCAAAATGTCTGTCTATGGGATAGATAAAATGCAAAGTTTAAATACCAATGCTTTTTCATATTTTTATGAAAAGGGGGGGGGGGGCAGGGGGAGTGGAGTATGAAGCAAGAAAGAGAATTTCTTTTTTTCTGCAAAGGAAAAATAAAATCAAGCATTTTCCTTACACAAGGTAACACAATCACTCCCTAAATTCTTAAAAGTGGAAAGTTAGCATCCTGAACCAAAAAAAAAAAAAAAAAAAGAAAAAGAAAAGAAATGTTTGTCTACATCTATAAATGAAAAAGAGGAAAGAAGAGTGAAATGAGATGTGACTGCTTCTGAGCACAGGGATTTTTAGGCAATACATTAATTTTCTATAGTTGTCAGAGAAGGAAATGTTCCAGAAATATGGGAGTTGAAAAATTATCCATCATCTCTCTTGGTGAAACAAGACCTAGCTAGAGGATGAGATTCAATGAAGTCACATTTTGACAGTGTGGGCAAGGTCATATTGCTTTGCAGTTTCAATAGCCAAGCTGGGCAGCTTCTCTTCCCTTTTCCCCAACATCTTAAGCACTTACTGAATTTGTTT
Source organism: Egretta garzetta (assembly GCF_000687185.1). Lineage (NCBI taxonomy): Eukaryota > Metazoa > Chordata > Aves > Pelecaniformes > Ardeidae > Egretta > Egretta garzetta. The sequence continues at coordinate 6,863,670 of NW_009258383.1, forward strand.
AAACTTCTCACTATGACTGACTGATGTTAGTATAGCGATGACATTTAGAAGCACCCACTGAACTCTATTGATTTACATCATGTTTCCTTTTTTCTCCAGGGCAATATATAGTCATATGTAACTGAAACAGGACTAGCCAAAATCTTCTCATAGGTTTGTGGGTTTTGCTGGTGGAAGATTCTCATGAAATAAAAATGTTCATGAGAAATTAAAATTCTAACAACTTTCCATCTTTACTGACATGGTCAGCACTCTCAAATTGAAATAGCTTATTTTTTCTAAAAACATTTTTCTAATTGAAATTAAGTTTTTTAATTAAATACTTTTATTTGAATTTAAGCAGACAATTAAAATTTCAAAGCAAAACCGAAATGTATAATTTGTGTTTGAAGTGAAATGTTTCCTGAAATTCCATTTCAAGAAAAAAAGATGAACGTCTCCATTTAATATTAATTTATATTTTTCCCCAAAATTATCATTTAGCATTAAGCCAGAGCTCCAACTTTCAATGACTTTTCAAGAAAGATATGCCACATTATAAACTTGTTCATCAAACATGACCTGTATAGATAAAATTTTACCAATAAGTGAATAATAGATGTAAACCCAAAAGTTATTAATTCATTTTGAAACTTTGAAAACAAAATATTATTTACTCTCCAAAGGGCAAATTCCTGTACCATGTTTTCATTGTGGTAGTAGAGAGCTGCACCCTTACTGTCCCTTTTTGTAGCAGTCCTCTGGCAGCATTCTTTTTATCCTGCTGGTGACTGCTGCTGCAGTGATAGCAGCTCTGTTTACTCCTTAGCATAGTTTCCATGGGGAAAAGCTGAGGTGAGATGCACAGCATTCACATGCACTTGTTGCATTTATTAGTTATGCAAGGCAAGATCAGGACATGTAGCACCATATTTTAACTAGCTGTAGAAATCCTCTTGCAATGGGTGGTTTTTTGCTAATAGCACTAAACTCAACCAGTAGGTTTCTAAATTCTGTTTTTTCAGTCTCTGAAAATTTCAACTGTGAACAAAATGTACGTCAAACTTTACAGCCATTATTGCTTGAATATGTTTCAGTTACCTATTAATTTATTGAAGTACTGAATCTCCTGATTTGACTCAGGTAATTGTACTCAGAGTGAAGCTGTTGAAGTATTTGAGTATGGATTACTCCCATGAGCAAGGATTACAACATTCAACCTTTACAAATTAGCACATTTCTGGTCTTAGGTCCTTGCACTGTTGAAACATAAAGATAAATTCTTCTCAGAAACAAGGAAATATATTTGCCTGAACACAGCTATATTATTTTAGCACTTATTTGATAGCTGTGAATAATATTAATTCTCACTGGCAACTCTAAACACAGCGTATGCTTCGTAAGGCCTGCTGTGGTATCAAAGGTGATTTAATAGGATCACCCAGAAGCTGATAACCTCATGGGTGAGATTAGCTACTGTTAAACCCACAAGTGATACCCAAACTGCACTTTTTTTTTATGCCTTTAGAATGAAAATGGTTCATTTTATTTTTCCTGAATAACAAATGGCAAAGGAAACATATTGATATATACTCTTCCTTCCAGATAACTTTTTTATAAGGTAAAAGGATGTTTATGCAAATGTAAACAAAGTCATAATTATTGCAGCATTCACACAGAAAATAGTGCATGGCATTGAATTAGAGAAATCCGAAGGCTGATGCTAATGCATGTGCTTAAAACAGGAAGAGTAAAAGTGATTTTTAATGAAAATTTTCCTAGAAAATAAAATAGAAACTTTATTTAGGTCAGGAAAGAACAGCAGTGTAGGTAGGACATATGCAATCTGTAAGACCAAGTTCAACCTGCAGATAGTCTATTTGTTTGTGTCTGTCGATAAAGTCAATGGAAATTCCTTGATGCATTCCAAAGACAGAATATAGACATTTCAAACAAACATCATGCATTAGAGAGCTGTTTATACAACAAGTAAGTTTTATGTTCTAAAGCAGTATTTTTTGGTTATTTTTTTTTCTGAAAAGCAAAATAATTATTATTCTCAATATATTATGTTTTAATAGCCACTCCCCCAGCTTTTCTGTATTGTGTCAGGCCTTAAGAAACATGAAATATCTAGATCTTCCTGAATAAAAACTGAGATACCACTCATCACAAGTACCTGGACTACCCAGTAACTTCTAAATACATGGCAACGGAGACCTGCCTGTTTCAAACTCATATCTTCCTACATTTCAGTACTAAATGGAGATAGAGGAAATCTTAAATTTAACAATTATAATGAAAGATTTCTTCATCTGACTTTGCTTTTATAAGCTTTTGGACACTTAATGAAAACGGGATATGTAATTTGGAAGAGAAAAGTGTTGGTCATTAATGCCTATAACTGCTGTCATTTGGAGATTAATATGTTTATACTTACACAGAAATAAATTAGGGCTGTTGCTTTAGCTTTGGTTAGCAGACTGCTACAATTTTATTCTAGTTTGATGTTCCCAGGTTTTAGAATTCCCATCCAACTGTGACATTTGTCTATATCTTTAAATTATAACTGGGAAGAGAAATCAGTTTCCCATCGAACTTATTCTCAAACCTTCATGAGTAATCACAAGAGGTTTGTCTCAGTATAAAGGGATGTTGAGCCAGAGTAACAGCTCCCATGCCAATTCTCATCTTTCTGGCTGCACAGATGGAGTGAAAGGACTTCCCTGTGGTTTTTTTGGCAGCTACCATAATCAGATCAACTAACGGCTGCTCTAATTTTTTATAAAAGGCGGTTATCTCCTCCTAAATATAATCACCCATTTGGAATTCCTCTGATTATTTCTTAACAAATAATCAGTGGCTATAATTTCTACATTTTCAATGAAGTTTATTGAATATTGTAGCAGCAAAATGAGTAGTACCACCTCTAGTTATGACTACCTACTTTCTGTTACAAGATCTTATTTTCATTTATTTGGAGACAAAGAATCAGACAGAAAAACAGGGCAAAAAAAAAAGATGCATTTTTTTCCCTTAATTTAACAGCTGGAACAAAAAAAAAAATATGTAAAGCAGAAAACCATGGATCTTGCAGGTCCAGATCTGCAGCTGATGAAACTCAGCACTGCACTGTGTTTCAGAGGGGCTATGCTGATTTATGCCAGCTGAGAACTTGGCCTGGCTCAAAAAGCTGGGTAATCAAAGATGTCAGCCTACTTTGGAAACTTTCCTTGAATGGCAGTTCCAGTAATCTAGGGGGACAATGTGCCAAAGGAACAGAAAATTTTCTTTGAGTCTGAAAAGATAGACTAAAAAAGTTGAATAAATGCTAATATATAAGAGTATGTTTATTTTATATTTATTTTCTTTGCATTAAATGAGTGGGAAGAAATAAATTGCCATTGTCAATAATGCTATGACTTAATTCACAACTTAATTCACCACTTCAGCTGCATTTCAGTATACTTCCATTGACTTTACAGGAAATCTCCATCACTGTAAATGTAGACTAAAACATTCTTTATTCAACTCCTCTATTATCTGCCATCTCTATTTTTTACATGCCTACTGAATTTTCCTACATATTATGAACTTTTGTTTTATTATGTACATATAGAAGCAGACATATACTGTGCCATTCTGTGGGTCTGTACACATGCTCAAGTATATATAAACTATCTGTGTACACATACTGCAATAGGTTCACTGTGAGCACTGGTTCTTATCAGATAATTGCTCAAGTGTAAACTGTTTCCCATGTCATATTTTAGCAGGTTGCTAAGGGTATTTAACATGCTCTGAAGCTGCCTATTTTTGGTTCCACATTGTGAGTCCATAATGTAGCCCAGGTTTTTTTTTTATACTTAATGCTTTTTATTATGTGTTGCAAATAAGTATTTAATTTGCACTTCAGTTAACAGGCATTTATTGTACAGTAAGAATCAATTGACTGCTACAAGGACCCCTTTTATGATTTAATCCATTCACAAGAAAATTCAGTTGCTGTCATAATATCCTCAAAATTACATCACCAATACGTATGAAATTAATATATTATTAGCAATGAAATAGGGGTATCTAACTGACATGAAACAAGATATAACGAGAAAATTAGCCATCAATTAGCATACTTCCTTAATGTCAAAAAGTATTTAAATTAATTTAGTCTTTTATTAATTAATTTAAATCAGATTTACTTTCTTGGTTTATAAGACAACCAAGTTGCTAAAGAAGGCTTTTAGCTTTACAGTGTGAGTATTGCAAGCATAGCTATAACCACAATATTTATATATCTCAATTCAGCAGCATTGGAGTGTGATTTATATTGCCATCTGATAAAACACACACACAAATAGCATGCTAAACTTCAATAAGCAATAGGATTTCCATAAAACTGCCACAAAATGTAGTGAAATGGTTAAATATTTAAATCACCAATAATGTTTATCCAGTCAGATATTTAGCTTCACTGGTGCTGCACTGTCAGGGGAAGAGTGGAGGAGAGCTACATAAAGTAGTAAAATGAAGGTGAGGGATGCTGAAAGTACAGCAAGCGTCCCTTATAGCCTCCCCCCATTGCCTGGCTTCAGTAGGCGTGATACAAATTGAGATAAGTGATGATAGTCTGTTCGTGCTGAAGTAGAAAACTTTGACACATGACAAAGCTTGAGAGAATACTGGCTCATACAGCATTAACAAAATGGTGTAGTTATTTGTTTTATTTATGTCAGCCTACCAAACATTGGGATGAAGGTCCTAAGGTCTAGCTGCCCTTGACAATGTAATTAGACTGAAGCCTAACAGAAGCACAAAAAGCAAATGAACAGGCATTCTCTGCTCAAAACCATACATTTTCCACTTTCTCACACACAAAGCTCATTTTCCCACAGTGAAAAATCCATTCCTGTGCCATCTCTTTACCTCAGTTTTTCTCAGGCATCAGCTCAAATGCAGAGGCTTCACAGGCTGTCATAAAGGTCAGCATACATAAGCTATTTCCTTTGCCAATCTTGAGAACAAAATCCAAAATCATTTTTTCAAATCAGCAAGACCTTTTATGGCCCAAGAAAAGTGAGGATGTTGCAGATGAAAACCAAATTCCTCAATCTACTGTCAGAAACCACCAGGCAAAACCTGCAGACTTAAAAGAACATATCTCTCTCTCTGTAGCTCAGAAATTCAGATACCATCTCTACACCAGTATGAATTTCCACCTAATTTAAGAGGCAGACTTAAAAACAGAGTATG
>NW_009258383.1:6868910-6910400 GCF_000687185.1 Egretta garzetta
ACTGCACCAAAAAAGTACAATTGACCAGAGGCTGATAGAAAGGTTATGCTGATGATTGTTTAATATCATTGTCTCACACAGTTGATGTATAGCAAGATAACTAAAAAGCAATGACTTTGTTAGGCATACTTAGGAGCACACAATGGTACCAGCGTTAGCCATACCCTGAACTAACAGGACACAAGCCAGCTCATGCTTGGAAACTGTTCAGGTACATTGGTGAGAACTGTACCTACTCTAATTCCTGCCGCTCAGCCTCAAAGCTAGCTCACCTCCTGTCAGCTCTGTGAAAAGTGGCAACCAATGCACATAGCCATTCACCTTGTTGTTTACCTGTTTTCCTAGGCTAAGTTAATCATGTTACTCAACTCTGCAGACAGCTAATTCTTTGTAATACCTCATATTTCAGTTAGTGCTAGGCACAAAGAAATACTTTCTAATGTGTCCCCTTTGTTAACCAAAATGGAAGACTGGGAATAAAGCAGTTTGTATCTTGAAATTACATCAGAGGAGTTAAAGACTTTTGTACCAGTCACAAGGAAATGTATATCTTAGGTTGTTTGTCTGTTGTACAACACCTAGTATAGTAGACACCTCACTGGACGCTGTGACTCCCAGACACCATCATTGTTCCAGTAACTAATAATCATTCCAGATTTCAGCACTGAATTTGTCTTATTTGCAAATGTTTTCCAGTTCCAATAGAAAGTTAAAATCTTTACTAGGTGTGGCAAAGAATTTGTCTCTAACATACTTTGAGCTTGTACAGTCAGTTGTGCTGACTCTTCATGTGCCCAGGAGGGCAAAGCTATCCTATGTTCAGATCATTCCCCAGCATGGACTTGGAGCACAGCAAGGGCCATGTCATGGACCAGGAACTGAAATGATAGATCTCCAAAATGTAGGAAAAGTCTACATATAGCCTAAGAAATTTCAAAGTTAGCTTTCATACCTTTATCTAGCTTGATCCGAAAGCTAGTATGTGAATTATAAATTGCTCTGACACAACCAGGAGAGTTTGTTACCTCATTTCAGGTCTGTTTAAAGTTATTGAAAATAGGATTTATGTAGTCCTTTAGTCACCAACTTCAGAAAAAGCCTTATGATAATGATTGTTAAAGTTCTTCAAAGTCAACTAAACCTTGCAATAAGAGCTAAGCAAAAAGTTTTGTTAAAGCTGCAGGTGGCAAAATTATCTAATTCACCCAGTCTTTACTTTAATAGGAAAACTTAAAGGCAGCTTTTGTTATTTCCCAAGGTGTCTTAAAAGCTGTTTTAATAAACACTTTTCTGTTGTTGTGAATCTTTTCATCTGGCTTATATCTTGTAGACATTATCAACCTTAACTTATCTCAAAAATCTTCATTAAGTCTCACGTTGATTATTTCTAGCTTGATCCTTGCTTTCCCATTTAGTGTTTTTAATCATTGGTTCACAGAGACTAGCTTTGAGGAATTTTTTTTCCCCCCATTTTGGGTCACACCAGGGCTACTTCTGTGAAATTCAATTAGAACCTTATAACAGTTCTCTGTAAATTTCATCACTTCAGAAAACAAACAGTAAGATCTTGAAAGAAGCACTCCGTGACTGCCAGAAGGGGTTTATTAGCACTTTGTCAGAAAAGTGTATTTGTTTTGGGCAGATCAATCAATTCTACTTCAAATGACAAGTCCTTGAGCTCCGAATAGTGTGGACCTAATATTCAGATTTTATTAAAAAAAAAAAAAAAAGGCACTCCATCTTAGCGTGAAAGACTATAGAATGAGCTGGCTCTTAACTGCAAAATTATTGCTTCAGAACATTTACTTTTACCTTCAACTTTAGGTAAAAGCCTGTTCTCAGAACATTTGTTTTGTCACCTTGATCTGGGCCACCGGAATAGCCATTAAGGCTTGGCAAATGATTACTTTTCCTTTTTCAAGACATCATTTTCCAAGGATGTCTTTTCAACCTGCAGAAACCGCTGACTGATTTGACAAATTTAAGGTAGGTCTGCGTTAAGAGAATTTGGAATAGAATAGTTATATCAATGTCACTTAAGATTAAATCAGCAACTGAAGTCCCACATTATAACTGCACCATCTATGCTGGGAGATTGCAGTGATTTTACTAATTACACTGGTGGAAATTCCACCTTTACAGGTATACTGCTATACTGTAGGTCACCTCAGGATTTCTTTCTTGACCTCCAAACTGTCAAAGATGGAAAAGTGGCGATCGGGGTGAAAGACTTTTAAGAAAGGATCAACAGCCTAAATTAGTTGTGAGAAAAACTGAGCAAAGTTGCTGTGAAAAATGTCATCTCTTCACTGGTAAGTTTCAAAACTAAAAGAGATGAATATGATGATTTTACCATTTGGGCTAGATCTTTCTCCTAGCTTCTGGTGTATTTTGGGTAATCATATTTTTGTCAGATGAACCGTAATACATGAACAGTTTTAGGAAACAATATCATATTGCCTTGATGGTTGTTAGGGCATTCATTTGGGATATGATGAATTTTTGACACATTAGAGAAGAGTTGAATCTGAGCTGGCCAACAGCCCAACTATTCTGCAGAATGCCTTACATCTTGTCACTTATCTACTTTATGTATACTATTACACACTCAAGAGAAAAAGAATCTCAACCCAATGGTTACTCTATTCTGTTAAAATACAGACCTGAACTGTACTATATATTATGTGCAAAAAAGAAGAAAAATTCCAGTAGGAGTAACAGACTGTATGTGTAAATGATTAGGGTAATCACTCATTCTGTGGGAGACCAAATTACAAATTTTATCTGTTCTGAATACAACAAAAGGAGGAGGATAATTTAGGCTGTCAACATCTAATCATAGAATTTAATTATTTATGCTCAGCATATCTGCAGTCTTGACTAGAAAATAATTTTGACCTGAACATTTCCTAAAGGAAAGTTGCTTTGAAACTGTTATGTTAATATACTAAAAAATACCAAAAACCACTGCCAAACGATTACTTTCAATAAATTGTCGTTTCGAGCAATGCTTCAACACTGTCAGAAGATTCCCAAGCAATTGTATCTTCTGAACTCTTTTACACCAGTGTAATTCTATCAGTTCCCATTTTTTTCCTCTAGTTTATGTTAGAAGTCAGCTGAAATCACCACTGCACTCTAGTGACTGAACACATGCACCGGTTTGGGCATTGTAGTCACCATTCAAGAGTTCTGACTCCGCATAAATGTTTTATGGTTGGTTGAATAGAGATAGAAGGAGGATAATTATCCAGGATTGCCATCCAAAGCATGTTTAATATTCCCAGCAATTTTCTAAGAACCTGCCTTTTCCAATCAAGTGTGTTTTACCCAACCATTTGAGCACCCAATACTCACTAAAAGCAAGAGGAGCTTATAGCTTATGCTGTTTAAAAAGTCAATACCTTGGTGCTCTGGATTATATTTGTCAAGATTTGCCCAAGAAAAGAGCAAACCATAGCAGAGAAAGATTAAACTCAATAATTTTGTCTCCTGGGGCCACTCTTCCAATCATTCACATACACACTTTCACCTTAAAATTGTCAAATTCTTTGTTGCATGGAAATTTGTAAAGAAGAAATCTGTCAACAGAGTTGCTACATAAAATATCTAGAGTTATTCTAGAGAGTTCTATTTAAACAAAATAATATTAATCTTTACTGAATAGGGCACTAGAATCTTGTTCACATATCTCTGCTTCAGCATCCATTTTCTATTTCTGTAGAAGTACATCTGAGTTTTTTTAATATTTGCTTTTGTTTGCATTTTTATCACTGATTACATTAAATTTGTATTGGTTTCCGAAGTACAGTGTATACAATATGAATTGTTTATGCAGTCACTGTTCAGATTACCATTATTTTCCTTCTCATCTTAATGTCATCACAAACATCATACCTTCCTTGCTAACCTGATATTGATTTAATGACTTGACTTGCTCATACCAATAATGCCTGTTATCTTCCAAGCTGCTTAATGTATTTGTTTTAAGAATAACTGACATCTCAAGTGACTGTGCAAGCAAATAAGAATCACCACAAAAAGTTCGGGGTGAAAGATGATTACAGGACTTTGAATGCCAAATTAATAAACAATCTAAGGATTTTATGTAGCTCCCAAATTATAAATAGTTTCCCCAAATAACACAGCCGAGAACTAACATTCTTAAGCTGTTGTCTTTTATTTTATCCATTTATAGGACTTCAACTGAAAATTGATAAAATAATCCCAAACTTCTGATGCAACTCCTAAAAATACATGTTGAAATCTTTTCAATTCAATAAAACAGCTTTCTGAGGACAGTGACCTGGATGGAAAAATCATTCTGACTTTTTAGCCGAAGGAGCTAAACTGATCGTCATCCTGGACAATGGTAACAGAAATTGTCTCAACCTCTGGACTGAGTTTGCCAGGCATAGCTATCATAATTGCCCTCTGTTCAGGCCTGACGCTCCCCCCTCCACTTTGACTAACCTACAAATACAGAAATCTTCTTAACACCTCCTAGAACCCCAGCAAGAATTTAGATCTCTCCAATACAGATAACTACAGTATAATAGAAACATTCATTAGTCAAGAAACTAAACTGGAGATATATAGGCAGTACTGTATCCATTCTTAAGGTGCATATGTGTATTATAGAATCCGACCAGATGTGAATGCTTTGTTTCGCGAATTAATCTTTTAAGATTCAGCCACCTCATGCCAATTCTTAAGTGCCCCTCTACATAATCAAGTGTATATGCTTAATGAGTCCAAGAGTAATTCTAACAGTGACAAAGGGACTTCCATGCCTAAAATTAAGTGAATGTATAAGGCCAGATGTTACTGATGAAAGAGGCGTGGTCAAATATGAGAAAAATGTAACCCATGGTATATGGTAATTATTCCTCTATGTGTACATACCTGGAATGTCATACTAAGCACACATTTCTTATTTCTGTGTTAAGATACTAAGAGGAGAACTCCTCTTCCTAGTGTTCTCCTTATTTTCCTATCACTGTATATAAAAAAGTGCTTGTCTTCCAAATAGAATCATAGACTGATAAAGTATCATTATTTCATTGTAATTAATTATGTCTGGTTCTCTACATAATGCTCACCAAAAGTTCACTTCTCCCACTGGAGGGCAATTTTGTCTTGATATTATTCTGGCCTACAACAAATAACATTATTATGACTGTTTCACCTTATTGCTCACAGTGGGGAAAAACACCAAAAACATTTGAACCCTTGAGATACGTTGTGCAAAGCATTGTGCAAAGCTGGTCACATGTTATTTCCACACCAGTTAGTTCCATCTTGGCTAGTGCTAGAGGCCACCCTACAGAGGAAATTAAGCCTGTCTCCAGTCACTGTGTATCTATGCCAAAGTCGGGATTTTTTTAAAGAGTTAACAGCCTGAAAGGCAGAAAACAGGATGAGCAAAAAGGGTATAAAATTAAACTATAGCAATTAACAATGAGTATATCGTATTAACACTCATTGATTCTTGGGCAGGATTTCTTGGCTTCCCTTTCTATTCAATGATCATTATGTAAACAATGTTACGCTGTCATGAGGGGGGATTTGAATGGTGAGAATGTAAGGAAAAGGACAATATATGAAATAGAAAAAATAGAGGCATTTAGAGAAGATTAATACAGAGAAAAACTTTTCTATGATCTTGTGGAACTATTTGTTTAGAATTCTTGTAAGCACGTCAGCCATCTGTATTCAGATAATCCAAATTATGAGAGAAGTCAGGGAAACAAAGATGACTGAAACATTTTAATGCAGAGCAACTTCCTACAAGACATGCAAATCACATTCTGATTCCATAAAAATCTCCACTCCCTGAGCCTTCAGTCTGCCATTATTAAAAACAATACACACAGAAAAAAAGCACAGTGTTTCTTAAGATTCCCTGCAGATTGGTATAAAAAGGGCAAAACTCTTTAGTCTACGGAGAAAAATAGCAGAGTTGGGTGTTCTAGGTTAGTGAATCTGCAAATAAATAATTTGCAACAGAAGGCAACACAGCAAAAAATATAGTCAAGATTCCAAAACTAAGTATAATACATAATATATGCATATTTTAGGAGCTGAATTCTGTTTCAGGATTATGTGATATAGTAGATTTTAGAGTTTTAGACCTAAATCTTATCTCTCCTGAATAACTACAGACCTCTCTTGGCAAGAGAACTAATGTAGCTGAGTTAGTCTCCCTGAAAAAAATACCTTCCTTTGCTGTTATAGCTGCAGTGTGTTAAGATCCACGTATGTATAGAGAAATTGCAATGTTTTAATGACAAAAATGAACCTTCCTAGTTACTTGAAACAAGTGAAAATTAAAAGCAAAAGATTTGCCATACTGTCTGTAACACATACAACTACAACAGAATATAGAAAGCCATAATCTAATCTTGGATTCTGGAACTGCTCTGGTGAGTTGATCCCAGCTAGCAGCCAAGCAACCACACTGCCACTCACTCACTCCCCTCCCCCAGAGAGGCAGGGGAGAAAATAAGAATAGTAAGAGAGAGAAAACTCATGGGTTAAAAAAAAGACAGGGAAATCACTCACCAAGTACTGTCACAGGCAAAACAGAATTGGAGAATTTAATTTAAAATATTTAGTTACTGATTAGGGGATTGGGAAACAAAGACAACAAACATTTAAACACTTGGGGGAAAAAAACCTTTCTCCCCCTTTCCCAGGCTCAGCTACCCTACTGACACCTCTGCTCCCCTCCACTTGCTCATCTCCTCCATGTTATTGCCACAATCTACACTTAGTCCCTTTGGCAGCAACAATGCAAGAGGTTGGGATGAGGGTGCAGTGGCTTCTTTCAGCCTCTCCTTGTTTCTCACCCCTTTCTTCCACTGCTCCTTCCTTCTTACTAGTTTCCTCTGCTCTGTTGCTCTGGCATGGGCTATCCACAAGCCACAGTCCCTTCTGGGGTGGACCTCCGCCACCACGGAGCACCTCCTACTGCTCTGTCCTTGCTGTTCCTTTTTTCTCCCCTGCCCTGATAGGGTGAGGGGGGGTAGGGAGTGATGAGAAGCTGTGCAGGTTGTTGGTTGCTTGTTGGGGCCGAGCCCTCCCACAAACTGGAAAGATCACATGAGAAAGCACTGATGCTCAGTATTCTTTTTTACAATTAATAACTTTTGCAAATAAAAACTGAATAACTTCTTACAGGTCAAGCCACAGATTCACTTGTCTGAGCAAAAACGGCCCTGACTCTATGCCAGATTTGAATCTCAGATGAGGGGAGGGAGGCAATATAGGGGAAAGAAGGAACACATCAAACGCAGGGTTCTTTCAGGATCCATTTTTAGTTCTAAATTCGCTGACAGCAGATTGCATCAACTACCTTACCACTGACATATTTTCTCCCCACTGGTATGAGACTACCTCACAGCAAAAGAATCAGCATGCTCCTCAACTACATTTGTTGCAAAGGGAATGGCACAAGAATTGCAAGAAGTTGCACTTTGGCATGGCACAACCACTTCCAATTGCAAAGTACACAGGATGAGGGGCCAAAGTGGTGAGAGCTATGCTAATATACAGGACCTTCAACCCATCTCTTGCAGGAAGGCATGCCAAAGATTCCTCCCACCAAATATCTCAATAAAAGACCTCCATGTAGAAGCTCCTCAACCATTCTGGAACCCCTGGAAGGAAGGAACTAAAACTGGCTCTGGCAGACAGACTCTATATGTGTCCATTGCTCTGTGAATCCCTCTCTGTTACCACTATGGCAAATAAAACTCTCTGAAATCACAAAATATCAGACATTGCTTCTCAGAAACTTTCCTTCATATGTCTCAAGTGTGTTCTATTGATGGCATTCTGAAGATTTATTCAGATGATGGCATGGCAACCCAAATATCTGTTTGGGGTTTTTTTCAGAAAAATAGCAAAAATAATGCCATAGCTCTGAACTTCAGGGTTGGCCAAACACAAATTGAAAGCAAAATGAAAGCAAAATGAGATGAATACAAAAACCACCCACATAACAAGAGCACAAATCCTTATGGAATTTTTTGTTACTTGCTAAATCTTACTCCTCCTTAAACACAATACAAAACCCTTGCATATTTAATTGCATGTAAATATATATATCTGACATTTTTTATGCATCTGGTTGAATACATTCTTATATTGGGTTAGAATATGGTAATAAACTAGAATGTGCTGTTGCATATTGCAACATGTGTAAGTAACAGCCCTGACTGGAGAGTCTGAAAGTGATGATTGCAGAGAGAGTATCAGGAAGAATTCTCCCTAAATCTGCAGTTCTTGCAGCTTTGAACAGCATAGGCTGAAAGCAGGATTCTCCTACCCCTTTTTTGCTTTCTCTTTCACATCTATGATTTCTCTTTGGGGTAGATGCTGCCATTCATAATATTTGCATCAGGCAGTGACTTCAGTCCGCAGGCATTGTGAACAAGTCCTGAGTAAGTTATGCATGGATATGGTAATGTTCTCTCTTTTGTATATGTATGCTGGTTAATCTTTACCTATTTTAAAATACACTCAGCACACTGCATGGTTTGATCCCATGCATACCTACAATTTATGTAAAATGTCTAGTTTAATCCAGCTGGAAATGTATTTCAAGCATATCTTTTGTTTATTCAATCTCTAAAATTTGTACTTGGGAAATATATATTTTCCTACAAAAAATAGTACTATAAAACACTTTCACTACAACTTAGTCACAGAAGTATGTGTTTCTGTATGGTGCATCCCAGTGTAACATGACCGTTGACCCTCCACATAGAGCCTTAGTTCTTTTTGCAGACCTATAACCACGCAAATGGTCACAAGCTTGAGGAAAGCCTGAGACAGATTTTCTCTGTGTATAAGTATGGAATAAAGGAAACACACATTATGGATTTCACCACAACACGTTGGATTTCACCATCACCATATTTGGGACTTTATGCTAAAGTCTTGTCTTTATTTCTTCCCCACTGTTAGCTTAATATTAAAGTCCTCACTCTTAAAATAGAATAGCATAATTCTGCATGCATTGGATTGTTTCTTCCCATTAAATAAACCAATATTAAACAATCACCATCAAAATTTACAGCAGGCACACAGTTCACAGCACATGAAAAACTGGCTGCAGACTTCTGAATTTGTAGCAGACTTCAGTTAGTCTTTTGGTACAGCACCATAAACTCTGCTAATTGGCTGCTGAATGGAAACTTCACAAGACCTCCTTCCCATTAGTGCCATGATGTTTACCTCTTCAAATCACACTAGTGATTTCAAGTTTAGATCTGCTTCTTTGCAAACTGAGAAAATTCTAAAAGCAATCTATTTTAGACTAAGTAGATGAGCACAAAAACTATTACATCACAGCATAAAATCTTTGAACCAATAAAAACAAAACTAATGATTCTTCAGGTGGACCTCCTATGACACTGAGCAATAAAAATGGAAACCAAGCTTCTGGTATAATTAATACAGTACTCATTATTTATCTTGTCCTGGTTGAAATCACTATAAGGAACCACTCCGTCCACCTCTGGGGTGAAGTCATTCTTTGAACAGAATACAGTGGTCATTATAGGTTCAATAGCATCGTACAGCAACCTTTCAAGGGGAGATTACCTTGTTGAAAATACATGATGAAATAGCCTACAATGCAGCTATACAAGATGGAACCGGTCCAGGACAATAATAACTCCCACACTCTTTTTGCAAAGAGTGCCCTGGGATCTTTAATGACCCAAAGTAGCTTTCTCCTTCATTCTATCTCTCAAAAACCCTTCAGGTCTTCTTTTAGAATCCTGAACTCTAGATATCCCACTGCAGTGAAGAGCTAAAGGAAAATGAAAAGGGCAAAATGTCAATAGTATGTGTTGTTTAGTATAAAGAATCCCCAAAAGCTCAGGAAACATGTCTTTTTAATGAGAAACAACAGTTTGTGGCCAGCTGTTCCACATCATTATGAATACGTTAGCTCCAGCAAGATGTACAAATGGGGACTATAAACACAGTACATTGGAAATAAGGCCTGCATGGATAATCATACCTATTAATATAAATGGAACTGAGAAGAGGCAGACTGAGCTCATATACTGACTGACAATTTAGAGCAAAACACACTGTTTTTCTTCACCATCTCAATAAGAAATTAGATGTAACATGGGTCCAACAACAAGTGAGCCCCCTTAATGTGTTTATTAAAATGCGAATTGAGATGCTGAGTGGAAACATGGTACTGCATATGAATGTGAAGGCTATTTTTTTGAGTTCTTTTACACTATTAAACTGTACGCACAATAGGATCATGCATTGGACTTACTTTCAAAACACAGCATAAGTGAGGATTTATGCAGCTTTTCTGAAGGCTATTATGAAAAACATAGAAGTGCAGATGAAGAGCTAAGTTTATCACATCCCACAGAACATTTTCTTCCTTAATAATAACAGGGGGTTAACCAGAGAAGATGGAGTTCCAGCAGGTATTTCAACATTTTCTGTCCTGTGATTAAAGAATGTCTACCGAAGAAACACTCCCGTCCAACATTAAATCTTTAGATTTTATATGACAGCAAAACAACTGAAGAAAAAATCAAGATCTTTATCCATGACTTTTCCACAGCAATTTGCTCTGCTGGGTTTCATTTTATTTTAAATATGTCCATAATAAACTGGGGGGGAAAAAAAGATCAAATTCACCGTCTAAGCTATTTTTCCATAGAGGTGCATTAATGCAAATTAGACAGAATGACTTTTCCCAGTTATAATTGGGCTGAAATGAGGTGGAAGGAACAGAAAGACAATTAACTTTAGGGGGTTTTCTTTCTTTTCTTCTTTTTCTTTTCTTTTCTTCTTTTTTTTTTTTTTATCTCCAGCAGTTCGGAGTAGGTTTAGTGCCCAATGGTAGTAGGCTGTCAGTGCTGCAAGGCAAAATTATTCTGAGACCTTCAAGGGGCTTTGTTTATCGCATTTTTCAATTAACCTCTGCATTTTAACTTCATCATAATGCCTGTGCCAATTCACACCAAAGAACAAACAAAAATCCCTATTTCCTGTCATTATTTCTTTGCTTCATAAAATCAAGGGGCTTGCATTTTTTTCCCCTTTCTCTCTTTTATTAAATACAGTAAGGAAAAGGACGTAAATTTCAGATTACAGGAGACCACCACAAGGGGCAAAGGGTTTAATATGAATTACATTTCTACATTAACCTTTCTTTCTTTTCTTTCCTTTTCTGCTTATGAAGTGAGGAAAACGTTTTCCATCCAGAAAGCATGTTCTATAAATTTTAAAGTTTGACATGAGGAACTTGAAGTAGATACACAAGGTTCAATACTGAACTAAACTCATCATAATTTTACAAATCATAATTTTATAACTTTAAATCCTTTTGTATGGCAAGAGAAGCACTAGATGCCTAAGAATTCCAGCACTAGATTCACCGCAGCCATAAAGTTAAGCAACGTTAGCTAAGCAAGCTTAGTTATAAGATGTTGCTGAAATCTCATAGCTAGAATTCAGATATGCTTAACTACATGGAATAATCCTCCCCTTTTCTACCTTATCCCCTTCTTTACCTCTTCTCCCCAAACTGGTGCTGGCCATCTGGATCTAGAATAGAAAGGAATGTAATTGTGTGCCCAAACTTGAGCAGTTTACATTGCATATATGATACCAAGTCTGCTGGAATAATCACTTTCTGTCCAAACTGGGATTACAAACCTGGGCACCTACCCTTCAAAGAGAATAGGCATGTATGTAAAAAATTCACAGGTACTTTGCCACACCTGTTAATTACTGCTAGTTTTATGGTACTGTGCTCAAATCATCTGTTTGATGTCTGGCTGCTTACATGGAACCTAGTTCCCCCTAGCTCCCTTTCAAGTCAGTGGAGAGTAATGGGCACTTTCAAGGTTTGATTCATTTCACTTCTCTTAGACAGCTGCTTTAGGATGAGACAAATTGCACTTTAGACTCTGCTCACTATACTGACTACATCTCTGCTGACTGTGAATGGAGCCCAGAGCACAAACACTACCCTTGATGAATCCCATCCTTTCTGTTTTTCTCATCATCTGTTCCAGGTATGTCAACTAACAGATCACTGACTAAATTCAGGAAGGTAGTGATTATTAAACATGCAGTAAGACTGATAGGCAATAAGCAAATTTTAGAGAAAGAGAACTGAGGTAAGAATTTAGAGTGGGATTTGGGGGACTGCGCTGAACTTCAGTCCACTGTTTTTTTCACGGTTACTAACAACTCCCTGCTGAGTGTTGACAGCCAAATAAATTGTTAATTCTCAATTTCTTTTTCCTTTTTTTTTTCAAGGTACAGGTACGTGAATTCTCAGCTATTTGTTAATAATAAATCATTTTAAAAGCTGTGGGTTTTTCACTGCATGGTCAGGCATATGACAACTTGTGAAGTAGGAGCTAAGCATGACTGATACCGAGAAAGACTGTTGTCTAATATTTAATCTGGGTAGCAGCTGCATAAAATCTGAGGAAATTTGAAATAAGCCTATAGCAAACTGAGAACGGTGGGTTTTGGACTACTATGAGACTAATCAGTACAAGTATATTTACACGGTTTCCAAAGCCAGGACAGAACTTGCCTTGCTGTACAGTCCTTAAAGGACATGGCAAATACTAGGATCTGGGCAACAGGGCACTCAGGTCCAGACTCACAGTTATAATACTGTGAAGAAGACCAGGCTAAGGCATATATTTTAAGCCATGTCAGTATGCAGCATACGTGTGTATACACCTCACTAGGCAGGATAGCTGGCTGACAGTCAAAGCTTATTATTTTGGTTGCAGTCCTATACCAAAGCAAATATCTTACTTTGAACATCCGAGTATCTCTGAATCACGCTGTGTACCAGTTCTGCATACCAGAACTCCACTACGTAACATGTTTACAAACTTTTTATACACTCAGCATCTGGATAAAGCTAGATGTCCATCACTTTCAAAGAACCCCAGCTCTAAACCATGTCCTGAGATCATGAGATGAAATCAGGTCAGTCCTTACAAGAAAGAAGAAAAAGTAAATAACATTACTGCCCACATTTCTTGGCTCCTTTATTTACACAGTAAATAGCCCCAAGTTAGAGCAGTCTTTTGGGATTTGGGAGACCCAGGTTTAAACTACTTTTTTGTCTCAGGTGACTAGAAATCACATCTCTTGCCTCCCATCACAAGTTTGCCCTAACCACAGAACTATGGAATATTTTGAGGTGACAACTCTGTTTCTCTCCTGTGAAAACTTTGATTCATGAGGTAGGTTTATTACCAAAATATTTCTTGGCACAGAATACACTGCAAATGTTTGTATAACCTGCTCATTAGAGTATTGTCCTGCTCCCAGAGCAGACGTTGATCTCAGAACCTGCTCCATATATTAGATAAGAACATAGATCCCACCAAACAGCAATTCAGGTCAGAAGGGAACGTTGACACACAGTGTATCCAAAGTCACTAAATTCCTTGTAGTAAGCATAGGAGGATAGTTCCATTAAATACTTCAGGCCTCAAAAATAAATTAATAGCAAAGGTAAAATTAGAAACTTTTATGTAAAATAGTATTCCAGCAATAGAAAAGGTAGAAAGACAGTTCCTTCAACCTCATGGGCACAGGGTTTCCCTCCTAAAAACTGCAAGCACAGGTTGCATTAGAACCTGAATTAAAAGCTTTTGAAGCAGTTTGAAAAGTATAATCTTCAGAGTACCCATTAAGTAAACGATTCTGCACAAGAATTGATGGAAAGACAGATTTGTCCTGGCAGCATCTCTGCTTGCATTTTCCTTGAACATAGTTAGATACAAAGTGCTTGAAAATTCTGGTAGGACAAAGTTATCAGCTAGTGGTAAAAGATCTATAATCCTTACTTTGTAGATTGTATCAACCTGATGGGAAGAAAAAGGACTGTACCTAGCAGATCTAACAACAAAGCTACTACCCATGGACTGGTGATCAAACAGGAGGGAAAAAAATGATAGAGGACAATGGAAAACTCTCATACGCAACAAGAAATTTACATCAAAGTTGAGAAACTTGAATGAGTGGATTCATTCAGGTATCTCAGAATTACCATCACAAAGCAGAAAAGGTCTGAAGCAGAAATCAAAAGTAGAATTGCTTTTGTGATAGCAGCACTTGTAAAATTCAACAGAACCTGACAAGACAAGAATATCTCAAGTGCATCAAAGGTAAAACTCAGAATAACTGAGTATACCATAGGCCTGAACATATGCGAAACATGGACTCCAGTAGTATGGATCAAATGACACATTCAGGCCTTTACACTCAAATGCCTCCAAATAAATATATGAATAACATACACTGTATAGGACTAAAAACTTTATTAGAGTGAATATTTCTGCAATAATTGCATGCCATGAGTCTGTGCAAGCAAGTACAAAAAAAAGATATCTGCTGGGATGGCTTAGTCATGTGGGGAGAGCAACGGGCCTTGCAAACACAACGTATTAGGCAAAAGTCAAGAAGTAGGGAGAAAAAACTCCAAATAACAGAGAAAGAATTTGGCAGGAAACCCATGCATTTGGACAAGGAAATTAGAAGCTATTGGACAGTTTCTCCAAGCTAAGGCCCAATCTGTACTTGAAATTAATAAATCTATGATCATATAAATCATGAAAAAAGACTGGATTTTTTTTCCACTGAGCTGAAAGGAGCAGCTGTATGTGTAAATTCCTCTGACTTTATCTTTGTTTTAACACTTTGAAACCGATATACAGATCAAGCATATTACGAGTGTATACTCTGGATGGCTCCACTAGGTACTCTGTTGTGCGGAGGTGTTAAACACTGTCCAGAATTGGCCTTAACATTTCATCAGTCATGGATTTTAAGGTCATATTGTAAGGTGTTATTACTCCAGTATCAATTATTACTTAAACACACTTGTTACGAAACTGTACACTTATATATTAGTTTAAAAGCACATTGCAGCTTAATTGTTGGTACACCCAAATCAATAGAACTAAACAATATAAGCCAACCAGAAACCTACCCAATGGTGTTCCTAGAGTCATTTTTTCTTGTTTTAGTTAAATCATATGCAACCTCTTTTTCCTTTTTTTAATTAATGTAACATTATCATTCTGCTGTAAATCACATAAATTCAAAATGTTATTTTTACAAAATCCTGTTTCTGTGGGATTAAGATGCTAGATTTTTTATTATTTTTTAAGTTTGTACATTTAATATGAATGCAGGTTAGTGTGTGTGTGTATTTTCCATAACATGTTTATGCATCCATCTGGTAGTCTACTAGGTCATCTTTCTCCTTAATAGGTGAAGCTTCACAGGTCTCTCAGGAAAGATACTGCATGGCAGCAAGCTACAACCACCAGAACAATTCATCTAGCATGCACCTTCTCCCCACCTTTCAGAGAAGGATCTGGCAGGTTCTATGCACTGGTTTGGTTACATGAGGCAGCCCATGGATCCCTCATTCCATTACCCAGGCATCCCATTGGGCCTTCAGGCACAAGCTGGGGAGTGGAATGCACTTTTTATAGGTACATGTACAATGGAGTACCTGATCTGGACAGGTACAGTAAATCCAACAATGCCAGTAAGCAGATGAGCTGCAATGTATGTTCATCATGATGAGATGAAGAGGTAGCATTGCTTTCAGGTTGCACTGCCGTCAGACACCATTCAGACACCATTTCATGTATTACAGTATTTTTAAAACACACAGGAGAAGTCCAGTCTGTTCTCACCAATTCCTTCTGTTTTTTTACAATGTTACTGAGAGCAACATTAGGAAAGGGACTAAAACTTGTCTCAACCATGAGAGTGGTTTCCCAGACTGCTCCTGCTCTGTCTGAATTTCTGGTGCTCTGGTAAGGAGTAATCAGAGTCTGCATAAAACATTAAAAGAACAACTCCATCTGACAACATTTCTCACATAAATAGCTTGGGTAAGTTATTTATGGCCTCACAGACTCCTGTCATGGGTAATGCCAGTGATTAGCTAAGATGATCCCTTGGTACTCTAGCAACAGGTCTGACTGCCTAATAGGAAAGCATTCAAACCTATGTCATGGACATTGATTCTGTCACTTCAGAACAAGTTTCCACAGCTTCAAAGTATTCCCCGTTGCCACAGCACTGCCACTTTCTCCAGAAAATTGACTATCTCATGATTTACTCCTCTTAACAATGATCAGTCCCTTTGGGCCTGACTTGGACTGCCATATGTATCTGAACATTTAAGTTCATGTTGTGGAGAAATAAGGAAATGGATGTACAAGCTACTGAGTTCCTTTTAGAATTCAACAGGCATCCCATGCTGGGCAGTTAAAAATCTCTGCAAAATAGAGCTTCCAAAGGTCTGAGACCCAGCATTAAGCTCTCACACCACGTTTTCTCATACCCATCTCGCATAAAATCTACCTGCAATCCACAATGGGAGAAGCTCACAGGACTGTAGCCATCAATGCGTAGAAAACCTGAAAAGGAAAATATAGCTTTAAATAAACAAGGAAATAAGTCATGCAAAACAAAGACTACGTTCCCCATTGTTTGCCACCGTCACCTGGATATAACTCTAAAGCCAAGGGATTTTCATGTAAAATGCTAATGAATTTCCTAGGAACCTAGCTTCAACAAAGCTGAAAAGCATCTGTTCAGTTTCAGTGAGACCTGAACACACTGGGTACCCTCTTGAGAACTCATCACTCCTAATATATCTTTGGTATGGCTAAAAGAGAAGAAAGCAAACCTGAAGGTGTGAGCTAGACTACTAAATATTTTTATGCACCTAGTCTGTTTTAAAATCCCAAATCCATGCTGAGTTATGAAAAAGACAATCTGTTAGTCTGACCCGCACTGAACTGAACATTTTCAGAGCTCATTGATAGAAACATTCTCAAGAGTTATTGGCATCGCCATTGTATTTATTCAGTAACTGGGGAATGCTGCACCATAGGAGTTTCCTGTCATGCCTAATCTATAAAAGTCCACCATCTCATCCCATAATTAAATAACAGAAAATCACACAACTACAACTGATTGCAAGAACCTACGTCTTTCCATTCCTAGAGAAGAAAATGTAACATTTTCTTTAGGCACAGACCACATGAAGAAAACAGACTGCCAGGAAGTCAGAAAATCCAGCAGTGTATGCTCTCAAAGGACCTTGAGCTACCGATGCTTTTGACAATGTAAGAGCAGTCAGGTGCCAAGGCTCCACAGGACTAGTCGTATCTTGGATAGGTTCCATTTGGCTCCAAGCAAAAAGGTACTAAGACTCAAACATTTGTATGTATAAAAATGAAACAAAGCATTTGTCAATACCCAGAATATGTTCAGTATAAAAATGGATTTAATTAATTTCTATAAAAGTCAGTGAAAGTGTATGCATAAGCCAGAAGGCCAAAGAGATTTATGTGTCTTCCTATTAATAATGCATACCAAGGTCCAACAGCTGGACCAAAGGTAAAGTAGATCACTTTGCTCCCATTAAAAGTCAGCCTGAGACATCATCTTCTATGCATTAAAAGGTCAGTTATTTTGTCAAGGAAAGTCCAAAGCATCTACACTATATCCTAGGTATTTCTTGAGGAGAATTTTGGCACATGTAGAGGACCACCCCAGCTTTTCAAAAAATGGGAGACTTTGGCAAGCAGTGTGAGTGTGAAGCAGATGAAACATTTCTTTAGATCAATGCTGGACTCCCTTTTTCAGGCCTTTTGACAGAGGAGGGAAAGAATAGAGCACAACAGGAATTAAAGGCTCAGCAAGAGCTGGCCTGTGTGAACCCTGGCTACAAATGCAAAAGTATAATAGCTTTTGACACTTTATCTACTTAATTTAGTTATGAACTGTACTATATACAAAGGAGAAGGAAGAATAGTATTGGTTGTAGTGGCAGATTAGGGTATCATCCTTCATCATCCAACATAGCAAACACAATATCAGTTTATATCACATGAACTTGCAATAAAAGCTTGGAAAGGTAGATTTTCTCACCATACCCTGACCAGACAACACACCACTAACTGGGCCAGCCAATTATGTTAATAATACGACATGTGCCAGTGCTGTTCCAGAGATGCAGAGAGTCAGAATATATAAAAATGTCAAATGACCACTGATGCATAAATTAACTACATCTAAGTATAAACAGAAGTTTCTATATTGTTTGTGAGTAGTTAGCCCAGTAGGACTGCCAGGAAACCCAGAAATAGAGCACATGGATTCCCAAAGAACAATTAAAGGCAATTGTATTTGTATCCCAAAACCTATCTCCAAAGAAGTCTACCTAAGAAATGCTTGGAAAGATTATTCAGAGCAGAGGGCAAAAGTAAGAAAGTGTTTTGTTACAAACACTGGTTTAAAGGGTAGAAGTAAGTCTAGGGTTTTAGAAAAGAGGTTAAGCAACTGGAGAGATATCGAGCTACTAAGTATTTTAATTTCTTCTTTTTCTAAACTTGTCTTTTCAGGTTTGCACCTTCAGTGTTGCTGCATAAATCTTTATTTTGTTTTAGTGCTAAACCTCAGTGGCATTGGGACAAGAAAATCACCGTGAAATCGTTCAAGCTGAAGGTGCATTAAATCCACAGAGTTGGCATAAATGAAACAATCTGTTCAGATTCCAATCAAACAGAATCAAGCAGCATATATCTGAAAACCAGAAGCTGGACTCTCTTTCCTATAAAAGCTGAGAGAGGGAAAATATGAGGTCAGGCCACAAACTTCTAGAAAGAGAATCTTTATAGCAACATTAACTAGGGCCTCTCCTAAAAACTAAGTCAGTAGTGAGACATCCCAGGGACCCAGGCAATCTCCCAAATATCACAGGTAAGAGCTGAGCTTGCACAAGTCTCTGTGAGAGACAGAGTAGAAAGGCAGAAAAAAAAAAGAGCCCAAGAAAACACTCAACAAAAATCACTAGAACAAAACTCTAGAGCAAAATGCGAATAGTTCCCTGATGGAAACTTCCCATTTCAGGGAAACAAACTTGTGCATTTTTCTGTAAGTAAATAAGACTCCACTGTCATTTTCTTCACCTATCAAGAGGCCCTGAACTATCACAGGATGAAATGGACAGCTAAACAGCATTATTACTGCTGCTTGTACTACTGCTAATGCTGCCCAGTCATTATTCTGATTCATATGTTGTGAATTGTAGACACAACCCTATGAAAGAGACAGTACCTGTCCCCAAAAGATTAGCATCTAAAATATTTCCAACCTACTTAGGGCTCACTGCTGAATGGGACTGTAGAAATATTTTCCAAATCTCATTTCTAATCTGTTTCCCCATCAACAATGATCCCAACAATCAATGTTCCTACATCATCTGAGCCAGTCTTCATCTACTATTAGAAGATGTTTTAGCAACCTGATGGACCATATTTCTTATTTACCTTCAATGAGACTACAATTAATTTCTGAAAGGAAGGATACATTTAATAGTGTACTTAGCCAGGCTTACAGACACACAAATTATTAAATTAAAGAAGAACAATACAGAGCTGCATTTTGGATAGTTTCTCTTATTCCTGTAGATAATGCTCAACACAAAAACTTACAGTTAGCTTCTAGCAATTCTGCCCTCTCAGCCAATCTCCTACCACTGAACAAAGCACTTCTCTCCTAAACCACATCAGCAGTGACTACATCCTAGTACCAAATCAGTCAAGATATTTCTCACTCCATGGACTCAGCTGAGAACACCTGATTCCACAAACCAGTACAGTGCCCTTTCTTCCACTGACCTGCACATTCTAGTGATTATAAATGGGCAACACAGTAATTAAAAGTAATCTGCAGCAGAGGTTCCTTTTTTTCCTCTCCAAGTGTAGAAGTGCTGCCTGAAACATCCTTAACCTCTAACTCCGTGGGTGCAATACCATACAAAAGACTACAGAGAAATAAATGTAGTAACGTCTCTTTCAGGAAGCACCAGATAGAGATGGCCTTTTGGTAGCCAGGCAATAAAAACCTCTATTCGTTCCAGAAATATTGGTTTGTTGCCAATTTCTATTCTGCAGATGAATGGGGAATACCTGATACTCTGTACCTGTTCAAGTAGTTCAGCTGATAAAAAGCCATCAACCTACCACAACCCCTGCAACTCGCTGTGTATCCTTCTAAAGTTTGTCTTAGACCATTATGTCCATATTATTTTTCATTAAAATATCCATTATGCCTCATTTAAAAATGTGTTTTCATACCCATGCGCACATTAGTTAAATACCCAGCTGTAATTTAAATATAATAAGAATCATTATGTCAGCAAAGATTCAATAGCACTCATTTTCCAAAAAAAAGAAAATACAGTATAAAATAATGGAAATGAAAACCCAAAGGGACAGAGCGATCTTAAGAAGCCATCTGTACATTGACATCTTTTGTATATACTATTTTACTGTACCTCATCTGTTACAGAAAGGAAGTAAATATAATAGGAAACCATTTCAGTTATTATTATTACAATTACAGTCACACCAAGGATGAGCTCTAATTGAAGCTAGAGTCATACAATTCCTGCACATGACTTCTGCAGGGAAGTCACACAAACCAAAGCCATTCTACAAACTGGCAAAACCAGACACACACGTGGTGTTGATGTTATTTTAAAATATGGTATTTTCTAACTATCCTTAATATCCCTTAATACATGCACAGGATATCTATAGGCAAAGGTGTCAAATAAAAACCTTTCTTTGTATTTAGTAAAGGAGATATTTATTGGTGCTGAGGCATATGCATTATACAACGCTACAGTCTCTACAGCGTTAATACTTCTTTCTTGAAGCAAGAGTTCCTATCAGAAAAAAAGGAAAAAAAAAAACAACCCATACTACTTTTGATTAGAACAGTTTAATCCTAATCCCTTTTCTCTGATCTTGGCAGAGGATTTTTAGCAAGTAACTATATTTAAATAACTACCCAGCATTAATCCTTTTGGTTGCTCAAGGCATGAAGGGAAAGCAGTCAGAAACAAAGAATTCAGAAAAGTGTTGCAGCTGTTTCATAGAATTCACTATTTATAATTGAAAAGATTATTTTTTTCTTTTCTTTTCTTTTCTTTTCTTTTTTTTTTTGTGTGGTGCGAGGATAACCTTCAACTGCTTTACTTGTCCTTTCTTTTTTTTCACAATTGCAAATATCAAGAGAGAAACAGAGTAGATATAAAACATTTTCAGCATGAAGTTAAGTGTTTCTGACAGTTTACGGTGTGCAGCATAATGCTGTATGTAGAAAGGAGATTCTTTCTTCTATATAGCTTGGGCTGATTTAATAAAACTGGGAAAAAAACTTTTCCAAGTTTTTGTCTCAGCAGTAATTGGTTGAAAGTGCCAAGCTCATTCCTAGTTTGCAAAAACAGGAATTGCATGTACTGGGAAGGAATTTTATGTGTAGCTGTACATCCCTCTGATTCTATGTCCCTCTCATAACACTTGGTGCTCTCCAGATTCAAAAACTCCCATGACCAATTTAATCTCAGGAATCCCATCCAAGGTGTAAGCAAATCTTTTTAGACCCATTCTAAAGAGTGAAAAATGGAGCCAAAAAGTATACACGTAAATATGTGTCACAATGAAAACGTATTATATTAAGTAGCTAATCCTTGGCACACAAGTCTCTATGCCTTGCTCAAAGACTAGGTCCTTACAGTAGGTTTTGAAGAAACAGAGAGCTAGGAAGCTACTCTCTGTTCTCAGGAACTCACAATCTGCGGCATACATTTCAGAACACACAAAAATACAATTCAAAACCTACAAAATAGAATGAGGGGTGCTGGGAGGATGAAGTATTTGGGTACTCCAGCTATACCATTGAGTTCTGTGAATGGTAGTCTGCATAAGGACTTGTACGTAGAAGAAAGAAGCTGAGGTATTATTATAGGGATTACTTTTCCAAGAATGCAAAAACAAAGTTGATCAAAGAGTGGGAAGAAAAAGAATACCACAAAAATTAACTTTCAGTTTTTACAACTACATAAATAGTATTTATCCATCCACAGAGTGAGCTGTATTGGCACAGGTATCCCATGATTATAGCGTTTAAACAAATCACCAACAATAACATCTTTACTGTATCTCTGAGGTAGGGCTGTGCCTCTGTACACATTAGGAATCAAAAGCTTAAACACAGAGAAAAGCAAATTGTTCGAGGTCACACAAGGAGTTGGGGGCAAAGACAGACTTTTTTTCCTAGCCTTAGGTATGAAACTCTACTTCTTGAACAAATACTATAGACATTATTAGCTTAGTTAAAAATTAATGAAATAGCAGTTATTAAAAACTATTCTAAAAAATTAAGTTTCCTTGTCTAAAAGAAATAGAAGTTTCAATACAAGTTCCTATGTCTTGATCATTCTTTAGACTTCACTTCAATGATGTGTTTCTTTTTGTACTGTGTTTTCTCAGTTTTCCTGAATACTGTGCATCAGATCTCTATCACTATTAATTTATGGCCTGATCTAAATGCAATTCCTCATTTTTCTTTCCTTGCACACTTATGTAAATGTTTAAGACTATGTCAATAACACAAACCCCTTTATAAAAGATTCCATTATAATTCTTTCACCAGAACATTATCATAGTCCTTGGGCCATATTTCTTACTTTTACTTTGTAAATTAATCTCTCTCTAAATGACAGGTTTTCCATTGTGTTCCAATTTTATATCCTTTGTCCTGATTATATTAGCAAAACTCTAGATTCAATCATAAAGCACTTCTTTAATTCAGAAGTAAATAGAGTTCTCAAATTTCCAAAACAGTCTTGATAAAAGCTTGGACAGAGAAGAAGATTGGAGTTCTTTAATTCTTCTGTGGTTTGGAGCAGGATCTATGGCTCACGTGAGAGTAGGATAATATCAGCTGCAAAACCAGTCACACTTTTACTCTGTGAGCTAACAGATTAGATGGAGCAGATCATTAAAAGTAGTAACTAAGTTGTTCAGGAAAAAAAAAAATCATTGTGTGACATGCACAAAATGCAAAGATTTCAAACATTTTCAGAGTGATTAGTGTTTCTCCACTCTTCTGCTTGCTATTTAGATGTAGAAGCTGAAAGCTCTTCCATCCCTGGTACTCAATGTTATTCACATACCTTTTATATCATCAGTAAGACTTCTGGCAGGCAACTAAAAGAAGTCAGAGAGACATGGTCAGCAAGCACATGAAGAGGATGCACCAGTCTAGGGAAATATCAAGCTCTTCCTGATCCAAGCAGTTACCAAGATCTTGCACTGTTAAATGTAAGCATTCTGCCTGATCAATTGTCAGTGTAGGAAAATTATGTGATTTGTTTTATACATGATATAACCTGTGGGTCCCACGAACTTGGCAGAGAGGGACCAGCGTTACTGGTTACAGACTAGTAAACTGATATGTAAGGGACAGGTGATGAAAGTTTTTTAAAAAAAATGAATAATTAAGAATAAAAAGCTGCTAGCTGCTTTGCCTGCCTGCATTATTTAAGAACAAACCATGAGTTGCAATCCATTATAGTTATAATAAAACATTGTCTCACTACAGTTAAAAATGACACTCGGAAATATTTCTCCACTTTTTTTCGCCTTCTTCAACCATGTGACATTGCTAATGCAGGAGAAAAATAAATTCCAGAAACCAAAGTCATGCTTTGTAGTCTATTAAAGCCCAGCTGTCGGCCAGAGTTAAGGAAATGATTGTGCTGTTTGTGCCATTTCTAATTAATAATAACTAAGGATTAATAAAGCAATTTAGAAAAAGAATGTACCAGGTAAGGATTTATAGGCAGATGAAAGTCATTTTATTGTAAATAATCATGGATAAAATTAAATGGGAGCTAAGACATTTTATGGTGCAGCAAAAAATGTTTAACACATTTTTCAAGCTCTGCTTCTCTTGGAAGCATGTTAATGGAGGTGGAAGTACTGAAAAGTTGCAATTTCATCCCTGACAAATAGATAGTTAGCTCGGAGACAAGTGCAATGTTTAGCAGTTCCCTGCATTATTGCAAAAAGCACGAAAACTCATCTTATAGCAGGACTTTTCTCTGTTTATTGTGTATTAAGCCCCTTAGAGGTTTCACAGCATGATGGGTGACTTCTAACCACGCTCCTGAGAGAGAAATGCTTTGGGCCTTTCAGGAACCACCCTCCAGAGCTGCCCTCAGGA
This sequence comes from Egretta garzetta, assembly GCF_000687185.1. Taxonomy (NCBI): domain Eukaryota; kingdom Metazoa; phylum Chordata; class Aves; order Pelecaniformes; family Ardeidae; genus Egretta; species Egretta garzetta. The sequence goes on from NW_009258383.1 coordinate 6,893,058, forward strand.
ACTCCTGTTGGCCTACCGCAAGCAGGTTTATTAGGTCTTTGAGCAAAAAAAAAGAAAAAGTACAGTTATACTGGTCATGAATTCTTCTGCCCATAAATGAAGGAAAGAGCAATTCCCCATTTAGCTCCTAAGGCAGCTCAACACGCGTATGAGGAGGAAAAGTCAGGTGTATGGCAGTGCGCCACAGTCACCCTGACTAAAGCACATACTGCTCCACAGACCTTCTACAGGCTGCTGAATTTTACATCCATACTCTAAACATGGGTCCAAACCCACTGTTTAGTCCTGGCCCGCCTGTCCATATGGCTTACATACAACATCAGCGCAGCTTGGGTGCCTAAATTAAACTCACCTCACACACATCACCGGTGGAGAGCCAGCAGCTCATCTCTGGGGCAGCTCGCATCTGGGCCCTCACGAGCTGCTACTGAACCACCCCGATGCAGGTTGCCTTCCCACACCGCTGGGCAGACCTGGCAGGCTGCAGTAGCGGGGGGCTGCGGGGTGCCCTGTGTCAGGGAAAGGCTATGAACTGCCCAGCTGGCTCTGACACCAGTGTGAGCGCCACATTGCCTGCCAAAATCTTCGCCAGCTGAGGAGCACCAGGTGGGAAATAGTCTGAGTGGATCCACAAGGGCAAAGAGAAGGTGATTGGGAAGAGATGGGCTGGTGTTTGCTCCAAGCCCCTGCCTCGGAGCAGCCCACAGCAGCTGGAGGAGCTGCCCTGGCCGCGTTGCAGCTGGGCCCCAGCTGCCTCAGTTGCTGGGGGAGCAGCCACTGAGCTGGGGGTGACTGCCCCAGCGGGGGAAGCCGACCCCTCAGGAGCAGAAACTGAGGGCTTCAGGGTTGTGGGAGAGTAACATTTTAATGTCACATAAACTAGGAGCCTGTATTGATGACACTGTGAGCCCAGCCATGGGCACAGTCTGCACTATGAACAGAGAGCACATCCTTAGGCCTTCTTCTTAATCTCTTTTCAATGTCGGACCACAGACAGAGCCCAAATCTGCAGTCATTCACTCCCCTGTCAGATCCCAGTTTGTTCTCTCCCTCTTACGGATGGTCTCTGGCCCACCAGAATAGTTATGGAACCGTTAGTGAGCCAGACCTTTCCTTGTAGTCTCTTAAAAATTTTGTTCACAGTAATGCGTACTGGTCAGGGCCAGTAAGGCCTAGCAGTGTCCTTAGGACCCTGATGGGTATATTGTGGCCAGGAGTTCAGGCTGCATGAATCCCCCTGTTACAGCTGTTACACAAAGCATTTCCTTAGATTTAGTCTTCTTTCGTGGCAGATACAGGCTTAATCATCTATTGCCCTATGGAAAAAAAAATCAGATATGTATTTAATGTGAAAAATGCAAAATCAATATAGTTTATAGAACAGAGTGCATGACATTACAGAGCTGCCTCCACTTAAAATCTTGCTAGTCTGTCTGCATCAGGGCCCTAATTTCCTTCTGGATGTACAGTTCTACACCTTTCAGAGCACCACTGGCACATAGAACTTTTACACCAGTGCCTAAGTACCCAAAAAATAGGTTTTACAGACTTCTATGCATTTTGCTGCTACACCTTGGAAATGGGATTGTATTCTCCAATCAGTGAAACCATTTGTTTTTAAACATCTCATTTCTTTTAAAAAAAAGAATTAAAAAAAAATAAGACACACGGATTCTGGTCTACTGACTGCCAAGGAGTTTTGGAACATTTAGTCCTTGGAACAGTTAGTCCTAGTTTCTTCTACGGTTTACTTATATATTTATATACATATACAAACACACACATATGCACAGAATAATAGAGTCTGGTAGCTAGGAGACTGCACAGTTCCAGCTTGAATAATAAAAACATAATGCCTCAGGAAGGATTAGCACAAGAGTTCTTTATCGGTATCTATTCATATGTCCACTGTGTAGAAGTGGGACACAGGTATTCGTTGCTACTAGTGTCAAGTTTCTGGAATTCCTTTCACCAGGAAGAGAAGCTTTGTATAATTTAAAGGTGAATTTTTACACACGTGATAAATCTTGACCATGCGCTGATAACAAAGACCATTGATAAATCTGCCAAGCTGTAAATATTTTTTTTTTTTAACCTTGAAACCTACATTGAGGAAATAAATTGTTATTTATGTTACTTCATTTTTCAGGGGCAGTTGTAATTGTGCTATGGTGATTTTTGCATTTTTCTTTTTCCTTGATTTCCATATTCACAAGGTAAATGCTTAGACTGTCAGCTGCTCAGGTTAATTCTTTGCAGGACAATAGGATGAGAATCAAAGCAAACATTTTTTTTCTTTGATTAGCCATATACCAAACACAGCTGTAGTTCTACCTTCTGATTATCTCCCTGCTTCAATTTCATTTGGAGGATAACTTGTATTAATAACAGAATAGATCGCTTTCTCTAGATGTTACACATTACGGATACAATTTTGTCTTTTAGAAATAGCTACTAATTCATAGCATAAAACTACCCAAATATCAAATATAAGATTATAGGATAGATTGGAAGGGAATAGTGTGGTCAGTTTAAATAAGACCAATATTTGTCTTAGTGAATTTATTATCCTGTACACTATCTTAAGTATATTTTAAAATGTAGGTCAAGTAAACTGTTTCTTAATCTTTATGTATCAGTTCACAGAATCTCAGAATTGCAGAATCACAAAATGGTGGAGGTTGGAAGGGACCTCTGGAGGTCATCTTATCTAACCCCACTGCTTAAGCAGTGGCACCTAGACCGTGTCTAGATGGCTTTTGAATATCTCAAAAAATGGAGACATTCAGTCTCTCAGGACAACCTGTTCCAGTATTCAGTCACCCTGACACTACTTGGAGGAGGTTAGCTTTGAATATTAACTAGCTTTCTTGGGCCCCTCTTCCCTCCAGGGCTTTATCTCATGGACTCTTCCAAGCAGATCATTAAAGAGGCCAAAATGTGCTCTCTGAAGTCTAGGGTTGTGATCTTGCTTTTTGCCCTGCTGTCTCCCCTCAGAATCCTGAACTCCACCATGTCATGGTCACTGCAACGAAGGCTGCCTTCAGCCTTTGCATCTCCAATGAGCGCTTCCTTGTTTGTGAGTAAGAGATCCAGCAGAACACCTCTCCTCATTGGCTTCTCTATCACTTGGGTCAGGAAGTCATCATCAGTTCTCTCCAGGAACTTCTTTGATTGCTTATACCCCACTGTGTTGTTTCTCAAGCAGATACCAGCACATCTGAACTCCCTTATGAGGACCAGGGCCTGTGAATATGAGTCTACTTACTCATAGCTGTCTGTAGAAGGCCAAGTCCACTTATTCTTCCTCTTCAGGTGGCCTTTTGCAGACACTATGTCAGCCATATTGATCTGATCTTTAATCCTTACCCATAAGCTTTCAGTCAGTTCATCATCAATCCCAAGGCAGACCTCCATGCATTCCAGCTGTTCTCTCACATAAAGACCATCTTGTCCTCATCTTCCTGGCCTGTCTCCCCTGAAGAGCCTGTATCCCTCCTTTGCAACCCTCCATTCATCTGAGCCATGCCACTAAGCTTCCGTGATCCCAACAGGATTTTAGCCCTACAACTACACACAGATATCCTCATGTTTATTCCCCATGCTGGGTGCATTAGTGTACAGGTACTTCAGAGAGGCACACCAGCACGCTGGTTTCCCAGAGAGGGTCTGGGGGGTGCCTGCCAAAAAAGCACTTTCTTGCTTACATGGAAATGCTGGAGGTGACCCTGCTTAAGCTCCATCTTGTTGATTTTGTGTTCACCTCATTCCAGGTCCTCTGCTTGTCAGCCCAGTCCCTCTTCCCCTCACAGAGCTGCTGTTAACTCATTCATGGTTATCCCACCCTGCATATTTAAAGAAACAAATTTCTTTAAATAAAATTTAAATTAAATACACAGCGAGGTTAGGCCTACCTGGAATTTTTGTTTGTTTGCTCATTTTGTTATGTGTGTGTAATTTAAATAATGCTAATGCAAAATGTACTTAGCTGTACAGAGTAACTTTTAAAAGCCACTACTATCATTATTTCAGTCTAACCTTATTTCAAAAATCACCAAGAAAACACAAATAATAATAAAAGAAGCATCATTAGCCAGTCACTTCTCTCACAAAACAAAAACACGGACCAGATGTTCAGCTGGGCAAAGCAGAGGTACCGTTCCATTTATTTTATCTGAATAACTGTACCCATGGACGGCAGTAGAGCTCCACAAATTTTCACCAGCCAAAGTTTGGTCTGGTTTTCCTACCCCTTTCACCCCAAGATTTTCATTATGTTTCTCTTAGGGTATAGACCATTTAGGCAAATTAATCCAGCCCTTAAAGAGTGAACAAAGTCAGCTGCTGATAGAATAATGACTGGTGCAGGAAGATGGAAAGGGATGCATGCAGTTTGCTCTATTAGGAAAACTCACCAGTGCTGTTTTGGGATGATTCTCAAAGCAGCAGCAACAGGTAAAATAGTAAGGGTCTCCCATTCAGTAGCAGCTCAGGATCACTTCAGCTCAGGACACAGGCTAACGAAATTCAGAATTTAAAACAGAAAATATATAGGGGAGTTATCATTTTGCCATTCCTCTGTTGCTGTGAATGTGAATACCTTTGCAATTAACAGTAGATTAATTCCATGTGCATCTTGTGTTGAGGAAACATACTTGGAGTAATGAAGCAAACTGAGAACATTATAAAAACAGGGTATTTGTTTTTCATACTTATTTCACTTTTAAGTTGTCAGAACTTTACTATCAATAAGATGTTAAATAGGTATACTAGGCACATTAGAAATGCAGCATTTTGGCAAGAATGTCACTTGAATTGCAAATGATACCACAAGCTAATTGTTTTAGCAGTAAAGAAGAGTTTCTGACAGAGAGTAAAAGAGGAAGCCAAATACAAAACACATTTTTCTGTAAGGGAGCTGGTTCACACTAATACATAGGTAAATAAGGAGCACATAATAAACTCTCTCTTCATGTGGGATTTTTAAAATGTCACTACAGTTGTTAATTGCCATGAACATGCACTTCAGCGTGCAGAAGGTAAAGTACTGTTTGCTACAAGACACAGGGGAACAGGGAACAGAAATCAGGAAATTGAACCTTAACTGTCTGTGCATGAAGAAAAATATAAAATTAGGTCTTTATGATCTTTCCAATTTTGCCTACATTCAAACTATCCAAGTCCAACTCTGGGCTTCCTCGAAATCTTTGCTTGTCTAAGATCTACTCCACATGACCAGAGGAAGCAAAAACATCTTCATAATTTGCCAAGTACATGAGGCCCTGGATAATTTTCTTTATAACTAAATATAATATAACTCTATAAAGCACATCATTTAAATTGTTAAAGACAAATTATTTTTAAATGTAAATAAATTTTCCCAGAGCATCTTTTCACATCATGCTGCTATACTAGAAGTGGGTTACTAAAAAAATGAATCCTTCCGGGTATCGCATGGCTTGTCTGTGGCATGGAGTATGCTTTCAAGATAAGCATTTTTCAGATATAGCATTAGTAAGGTCTGTGCTAAATTTATGCTGTTGGCCCAATTTCCACAAAGTTTTTTTTTTACAAAAACTAGAACTCAGGTGCTGCTCTTCTACAACACTTTTATAACATTAATGTGGGTCACTGACACGATGACAGAAAACTATGATTTCATGTCAGCAGGGTTAAAATTTCAGGCTTGAATAAAATGTTTCAGTCAGAAGGGACAATACTGTCAATGAACAAAAAGACATTTCCATTTATCTTATCTGACAGTAGAAAATACGCACTGTAAGAAAGTACTACAGGAGCACTTGCTAGCACCATTGCAACTAAAGAGGAGTTTCACACCAGGGAATGTTTTAAGTATTTTACTTCTAACATGGATTCATTTCCCTTGCAATTACCTTTAAGGTGTTCTATCATTTTGGCTGCTTCCAATAGCTACTTCTACTAATGTATGCCCTCTGCTTCTCTTAGTCTACCTTGCAATTACATTCAAATACATGTTTTAGTGGCATCAGATATATTACTTGATGTACTCTGATGTCAGAGTTCTATAAAAAAGGAGCATATAAATAAAAAGTGCTTGAACAGGCTTTCCTGTTAGTTAATAGCATAGCATATCTTTGCTAAAGATCAAAAATAGGAAAAAATGAGATCTATAGGTATGAGATCTATACCTGGTAAAATGTACAGCATTTTTAAACTGTGTTCAGTGAAATTACTCCCAACTAAATCTCCGTATACTCACCCTTAGCAACAAAATGGACAGTATTTTTTGACTGTATTATCTCTGTCCCCGCCTGGTGGAGATTTTTGCAGATGAGTCCATTGATTCCAATTAAGAGTTGATGTAAAGCTCAACTTTCTACTTTGTTACTCCTTATTTCATTCACAGATTCACAATCACATAATAAAAAATAAAACAACTAAGTGGAAAATGAGGTAGAAAAAAATAGCTGGTGAAAATTAGGCATACAAACCTTAAACTGTATTGAGATTTTCCAATTTAAATATGTATAGAAAATTTTCCTGGAGTCCATGTGTAGCAGCCATATCTTTGTCTCCTCTCACGTATGTATTGTAAGCTGCTAATTCACCTAAACCAATTTACTTAGGTAAGTAAATTATTTCTACGCCTAACTAGAAAGTCAGCATGGGCTGCCGAAAATACTAGTAGCACTGCTAACCCCAAAACTTCACAAATCATATAAGACTTGATTTAAAACTTGCTAGGTTTAAAAAGTACGATGTGTGGACTGAGGTTTTTTTTCATTCACTACTGGGTTTTGAGAATTAGTACAACTTCCTTAAATTATTTATATATTGTCAGTTTGTCATTGCTGTGTTTACCATGCCCTCTCACACCAGAGAAAGCGTTCTTGGCTTATATACAGACTCTGAATCCACAAAAGGAGGGGCACAGCCTACTAAACCTAGATATTCTGCATTCCCAGGTTTTGCAGGAGAGCTTGGTCCAATGTGCATTATTGCTTTAGGAAAGAATTTAGATTTGAACCTGACCTTGTGAAAAGCTACAGTGATGGTAATGCTCATACCAATATTAGTGCTGTTGGTGATGATGGAAGGCAGAAGTTGCTTTGTCTCCTTTTTGCAGAGAGATGACAGTGGCAGGTAAGTTATCTTGGCCAAATTGGAATCTGGCATATGCGACCTTTCTGTGGCATTCATTATTGGTAGTAATCCACCACCCATGAGAACAAATGTTCTGCAGGAGGGAAAAGAAAAGCTACAAAAGTACTGCTGGTAAATTCTTGATCCCGCCTTCACCTACACTCAGAGGCATCTCTGTGGAGCTATCAGAGTATGACTGAAAGAGATTCACAATTCAAGTTCATTTTTGATACCTTTAGTAGGTTGCAGGAAATGCTAGGAATGTCTTATTAACAGATCTATCTGATAGTCGCCAGTGACACCATTGAATCTCTTGTATAAATGAAAAAGTATGGACTTAATTTGAGCAAGCTCAGGTGTGAATGGCAGTGAAGCCATTCAAGCTTGGCTTTAAGCCATGGCAATTGGGGGATTCAGCTGCTGGGTAAGTACAAGCAGCCTCTTGTGTCAACTCCGCTGAAATTTCACTGGCAAAGGGAAAAACGCTGTCAAACAATGTCAAAACAACTCATGATAAATTAGAACATTTCCTCGTAAAATGTTCTCAATTCAGCTGTTCTTAACTTTGTATTAAATAAAATGTTATAAAATTGAAAATAATTAAGTTGAAGACAAAGTTCTGGCTGACTTATATAATACAATAATGCTAAATATAGCGTTACCACCTAACAATTTGTAAAAAATACCACTTCCAAGGTCAGTTCTATATGGTGATTTTTACTGTATTGGAGTCATACTTTAACAAATTCTCATTTTATGAAAAAAGTCCTTAGCACATCCCACAGAGCAGGTAAGAGACACGCTCCAGCTGTTCTGACAAAGTTATGTATTCATGAATTGCTGAGTCACATTCAAAGATAAACCCCAATTCCCTGAAATCTGTAATTGAAAAGCTAACATGAGATCCATAGCAAGTGAGAAAAGACCAGGCTGAACAACAAAGAGATAGACTGTGAACATAATGCCATTATATGCAGCATAAATACTCAGATATTTTAAGACAAGTATTTGTATACATTATACAGTATATACCTGGAGAAGCTTAAGGGAAGCAGTGTAGCTATCAGTGCTAAAGAAGGGAACTTGCACCAGCTAAAACATGGCCAGCCCTTCTGTAGCAACTTTATTTTCATGACTTACTTCACATAACATCATCACGTTTTAAATTAGCTTCATATGGTAATCCATTAACCATTTTTATGCTTGATCATGTTGAATAGTTATAGTCAAGTTATCTGTCAAAAGTGGATAAATTGAAGACGTCTGCTCCTTTGCTCTGAAATGAAACTGAAGGAAACAGTCACAGTAATTCCATATTTGTTCTGGTAGAACTACTACTGGTGAAAAATAAGAGCTTGTTAAGTCCTGTGTTCCACAACAGAAGGAAGCAATTTTTATTTTTGCAGTTGCAGATTTTTCAGCAGAAACACGATGCAGATTACAAACTTTCAACCATTTCTATGACTTAAAAAATCAAGATTCTGGACAGGCATACTTTTCAACCACTTTTCTTCTCAGCATGGAAATGCCCTATGCCTTGGATCACCAGTGACAGTTATAAGGTCTTGGGGCCCTGGCCACAGAACATTTATTCCAATTACTTTGAACACACTCTGCATGGCATCACGGCCTCTGTCACCCTGTAGCCAATTGTGCCAGACTCAGCTGTTCTGGTAGCTTTTGGCAAACAGAGGAAGAACGATGGACGCTGTGGGAGTGCAAGGTAGTAGTCTTGTCTGACTACTTTCCCTGTGTAAGACTTCTACACCACTTGGGCAAGGCTGATTTTCTCACACAAAGCCTGCTCTCAGATGGGGCCACTGACCATTGATAATGCAATGGTAGTCTAAGTAAGTTTCAGGAATTAAAGGATGAACTAATTAGAGACTACTCATTTGTGATACGACCAGTAAGTGGTTCAAAGCTAGCTAGTAGAAATAAATGGATTTTTGAAGGGCTAATATTGTGTTTTGCAGAAGAGCAAACAAGCAGAGAAAGAACTCAAGAGCATATAATTACAAGTGTCATAAAGACAAAATACAAGAGTAAACAAAAATTGAGATCAGATAGATTTGCAATAAGCAGTGAACTAATCGCAGCACAAAATGGAGGTACAAGAGGTTCAGAGTTGTTTATTCAATAAAATTTATTCTGATGTACTTGAAAACACAAACACACAGATTAGTTGCAATGTACTCCAGTGCACACATGCAGAACCACTTTCACTTTGTCACAGCCACAGTACACATCACCAAGCCTCACTGAACCCAAAATCCTAATGTCCTGGTGGGTCTGCAAAGTGACTCACCAGCACTTTTTTAAACTTTCTTCTCCCACGATCGGGCAAAGTCACACTGCTCAGGTCCTTCACTCATGTTTCTCCCTTACATCTTTCCCCTCAGAACTGTATTCTTACATGGTTTACTCTTCACTTTTTCACATTTAGTCTGCTCCACTTAGTTTCTTTCCAGCCTGCTCTGGTACTGCGGCCACTTGTCATTTTAAAGAACCAGGTTTCCTCTCTTAGCTTGCCTATTAAAGCTTCCAAACGATCCCGATAAAGGCGGTTTCCCTAAAGGCTGTGTCAGATAGCCTCCAGTTTAATTAGTCCAGCAGAAGCCTTGCCTTTGGGATTTTGACTGGCATGTTCTTTCAGATGTTAAGGCTTTCCTCAGCAAAAGTCTTGTGTCAGTCTTAGCATTAGTCTTACAGGTAACAATTTCCCACAGAAAATCATTGATGAGCTGTGCCTCCTCATGGCTGTAGCAGAGGCTAGGCCTGACCTCGGTCTGACTGAATGGCATGAGCATTTTCTTTCAACACTTCAATATATAAGGGTCAGCTATCACGAGATCTGAAGGGGCACAGCATAATTATTCTATGTACTGCTGTATACAAGGTAGAGAATGTGTATACTTAATCCTCCAGCCTTATAAAAATACTTTTATTCCTTCTATAACTCTCAAGTGTTTCCATATTTCTACTTGCTTCATTTTGATATGACAATAAGAGACAATATATTGTAAGTTTCAGGTCTCAATTTTTTTAGCAGGGTTAGCCTTAAATGCAGCTTAGTGAATAAATCCTCACTTTTGAGAAGGCAGAAACATAAGCACTAATATATAGAAGATGTTGCTTCTCTTTACGCAGGCATAACACAATAGCTTCTGCCAAAAGAAGGAAAAAATTTGGTCCATCTGATTCATTTTACACTTGCTGATTGAATTCAAATCTTAGGCCTATATATGGTGGTAGATTTTACATTTTCAGGACAAGTACATGCAGTAAGTGTGCTCTTCATTTAGTAAAATGGATCATTAACAATTGATGCAAAGTGGCATAATAGATATTACTGTTGTTCTTCTGCATCTAGTGCTGGGTTCAACTGGGGATTAAATTGCCTCATGTCCCACACATTAATAATTGCTAAGGCTGACATTTATGAGGGTAGCATGAAGGATATTTCAGGCTCTCAGGTGAATGGCATTTCAGAGGCTGCAGATTAGATGTTTACATGCTCATATGGCTGCTAATAATTAAAATGAACTTCAATTATTGGATGTACAGATATCAAGCCTTTCTTGGCAAATATTAGTAAGGTGTATATAATACATATGTGTATATATAAGATGTACATAATACCAGTTAGGGCAGTTTTTCAGCAATAAACAAGATATTTCTATACTTTCAAGTGCAAATTCACATTAGGAAAAAATATTATCTGCTACTTAGTTTAATATTTTTAAAAAACACAATCAATCCCAGTTTCTTCATGCAGAGGGGATGCAGTTTTTCTGCTTTCATAATAGAAGGGAAAGTAATGATGCATTCCAACAAAGGCATAATTCTTTCTTTTGGTGTTTATGATCAACTTCCATAAATACAGCAAAGCACTAAGCTCAGAGTATAATACATGAATCCTGTAGCAGCAGAGATGGAAGTGATTATGCCTAAAGAAATATTAGCAAGTAAAAATGAATTGCCTGTAAAACTATTTCTTCATGCTGTACGGCTGTGTGTTACAATGATCAACTTGTGCAAAGTTCCTGCTGGCATCCATAATGCTACGTACCTACATTGCAGACTTTGGGTGAAGTGTTGCCCTTTCTGCCACTACCTCAGTGGACTAGAGTTTAAAATTCAGTTTGTTCTAGTTTCATTGTCCACTTTCTCTGCCCATCTAGCATTGGCCTGCTCCCTGTATTAATTAGGCAACTTCATGGCCTGGTGCATTTACTTTTCGTTCCAGCATCTCTGGTTTAGCTACTCAGCAAAAGGAGTGTTGATTCCAGAACAGGTCAGTGTAAATGGCTTAGCTGTAATCTTGCCTATGGATATGCTGGGATTGAGACTGAACTTCCCAACTGCTCAGAGTCCCAATTCTGCATTGCAAAACTTGCAGTGAAGCTCAGCTGCCACAGATTCATTTTCTATGCTTAAACAAACTAGATTAGAGCTGCCTCCGGTGTAACCCTTCTGCTGATATTTCTTACACACTGTCCACTTACTCGATGGCAGCTGTGCAAAATGCTGCCCTCTTTAAATAGGAATTCTCTAGCTCATTGTAAATTGTATCATATTTTTTTCACCATTATTTGTTCTCTTTTTCCTTCTGAGATTGTTTAGCTCTGGAATTACAACATCGAAACCGTCTGAGGATACTCCATATGAAAATTTGCACTGCATTACTCCAGTCGTTTGATCTGGAAACAATCCTTGTCATTTCAATATATTCATGTAAAGCAAAACCAGGGAAAAAAAACTAAATGTGGTCAGTAAATTTTATATATATAGTGGGAAGACTATCAATCACGTCTCATGAAAGGAAGGCGGATATGTGAGATTTTAAGAGTCTGTTCATAAAAAACAACCCAGCTAAAACAGTAGTTTCTTAACACTCTCCAAGTGGCAAGTTGACCAGATGTTGTTTAATAAAGGAAAAGCAGGAACCGAAAAATGCCAGATAGAAATATGTTTTCAATCCCATGTTTATTACACCTAAAGTATACTGTCACTTAAGAGGTAACACTGAAATTCTAAGATCTGCACAGCTATAGAGGAAGGAAACCTCAAATAGGTTTTTAAGTCTTTAAAAACTAACAGTGCCATCTTGAAATTCTTCTACTGTTATGGGCAGACAGCTTAGAGAATGCTGGCAGGGGGTCATGGTATCAGAGTTGCTCAGACAAATAAACGAACACATTTCTGCATTCCAAGAAGCTGCAGGGAACAGAAAAGCCTGCATAAGCTATTAGAGAATTACAGTAAACATGCCTTTTGATCACAAGGGCACATATTGTTGTTGTGAGGTTAAGCACAACAGAAATAAAGTCAAGGTGGGTTTTTTAAAACTGGCCAGCTGGGGAAAAATATTTCTTTTTCTACTAGAACTGGTACATTGTTTTCCACGAGAGGACTTTGTTTCTAAACAACACGGAGGTTTTTGGTGATTTGGTTTTTTTCCCCCTCCCCCAGAAAATGAATTGCTATTTTTGCTAACTAAGCCGAAAGGAAGAAATTACAAATGTTCTCAGGGCTTGCTCAGTCGCTCAAAGACTAAACTCAGTGGCTCCACGGCCACATCCAGTTTGGCACAGCATTCTGTCACCGTCACATTTTCCCTGTGGTAGTCATTCTCACAGATGCCAAGGATGATAGGGGCCAGACTTTGTGTGGCAAAATATGAACAGATAACGCTGCCATCAACTGTAAAGCTTTCATTAAAGGTGTAGTCACAGGTAGTGGGTTTTTTACAGCCCTAGTGTCTGAAGTTGTGTGAGGGTTCTAGTTTTTATTTTCTTTGAGAAACAAATAATCTAAAATTACTTTTCCACTCCTTGTGTCTACGAGGGAGAACTTCACAATCTAAAGACACAAAAACCAGACCACAAGTACTAACAAAAAGTGTGGATTTTTATCACAATTTTAACTGTTCCTATGATTTTTTTAAAGCTTGGCACTTAGCTACGTTGTTAATGTGTCAACACAGAAAAACCTGCAATTACTTTCCAAAACAGGAAACAGAAGCCCAGACAGTTCAATGGACATTCGAGTTTTCACAGAAAGCCATAGTCTGACCCTAAACCTGAACCTCCTAAACCACAAACCAATCACTTATTCATGATACTGTCTTTACAATCTGGGTAATATTTTCTTAAAAAGAAAACTAATAAGAATAACTGACTGTTGAAACCGAAGCTTCTGGGGATAAGTATTTTACAGAAGAAATGCTTACAGATGCCTATGCAGTGAAATAAAGAGTCAGTAATAACCTGTTGATCCCTAATCTTAACAAGGGGAATTTATAAAAGCTTTTACATGACAGCTCAGTAACAGTTCCAAAGATTTCATTTCATTTTAAAATCTGAAGTATTATCTTCATTCACCCCAAAACTAAAACAAAGTGCTTTCCATTTTTGAAGTTTCTCTGTTACAGAAAGCAGATAGAAAAGAGATCATATTAACAGAAAGTTTGATTTTTTTTGAGGTTAAAAATTTCAGTGAGCTTTGCACTGCTAACATCTACATTTGAGGGCAGTTTAGGGAAAATCAGTGCACAGACCATGGCATGCAGATATATATTGCAGTACTAACTATGGAAACCAAAATGAAGTGTAGCAGGATGTGGACAATCTTACAGAGATCACAGAATCATAGAAGCATAGAATCATAGCAGCATAGAATCACAGAATCATAGAATGTTTTGGATTGGAAGGGACCCCTAGAGGTCATCTAGTCCAACCCCCCTGCAGTGAGCAGGGACACCGCTAACTAGATCAGGTTGCTCAGAGCCCCATCCAACCTGGTCTTGAATGTTTCCAGGGATGGGGCCTCCACCACCTCTCTGGACAACCCGTTCCAGTGTTTCACTGTAAATGTAAAGGTATTGAAAGTCCCTACATTAATGAACATTTAAGCCCCCTTTAATTATCTTCTATCTAAATGTCTTCACAAGGAATTGTCTTTACTGATTACTACTACCACTCCTACTACTGTGGGTAAATTGGTGAAAGGTATATAACATACAGCAAGTATTGAAAGGGCTGAATTCAGGAATAAAAGGAGGTTTACATGGCCTGTACTTCAGGATTTATAGCACAATTGTCTTTTCAAGAAAGGGTCACTTTGCAATACAATAGTTGTTTCATTTATCTTGTGCTGAGTTACAATAGAGAGTGGACTCAAAGTTGATTAAAAATTAAACTGCACTTTATTCAACATAATGGTAAAGCGATGCTGCATAAATTGAACTGCCTTTTCCATTTCTTTCATCACAGTCTGCTCTCTGGTTTCTTTTCACATGCTGATATTCTTAAATGCCGGACATTTTCTGAGAATTTAAATGTTAAGGATTAGAAGAGCTAATTGCTCCCCAGGCTAATGGCCACTATTACATGGAGCATGACTGCAACATTCTTCTGCTTCATTTGGTTCTCTGATATTCCCTTCCTGTACACTCAGGAGGTCACCTGCTATACTTGTATGGTATAGAAATACAATGAAAGTATTTCTTACTCTATAAATTTCATAGTAATATACAACAGAACTATTTTTGTATTGCATAGAAATGCATGGGGTCTCAGCACATGAAAATTTCCAAAGTTGGACTTAACAGGTATTCATCCTTAATGTTAGCAATAATTTTATCTGCTACCAAATAAGACCTCCATTTTTTTTGTCCTGAGGTTAATTCTTAACATTTCAGAGTGGAATCACAGTTACACAAGGTCCAGCAAGTCATAGATAAGTAAAAATTACAATCAAGACCACTTTCTCACAGGATTAAGTAACCAGTGTAATTTCTCAGATGTAAACTTCTCAAAAGTCCAGCTTTTTTCCACCCTACCCTTACATTCAGGTTCTTTGACAGTCCTGTTCATTCTAGGCAGGTCAAGTTCTTAATTGGCATTTGCACCCACAACACATGTAAACATCTAACTCCAGAGGCATCGTGTTCTCTCATGTCCTTCTCTTCTGGAAATGTGATTGCATTATCTTGAATATGGCTTAAGTTTTTTCCTTGCCCCAGTTTTCCTAAACTATCGTTAAATATTATCATCAGATATACTGCTTGCACCATCTTGTTACATAAAGCAGCTTCCTACCAGTGAGAAATTTCATGTGCTTTTGATTTTTGGATCATTACTTTTTTTTATAGTGTGGTATCTACTTCCTACCTTCAGAATCCTCTTACTAAACACAATTAACTTTTCACCATTTTCAGTTTTCTACTTCACATTGTTGCTATTGTTAATTGATATTAATTTGTTGTTAATATCTATTTTTATATTAAAATAAAAATACTGTTAGGTGCTCCTATTGCTTTGATGTAAGGCTCTTTATCGCTTAAAATCATGTCATGAAAGACAGCAATTTCCAGATACCAAAGGAACTACTCAAAATAGATTACATTAAAATACCCTAAGGTCCCAGAATATTCATGGTTAGCCCTCTATCTACTTCCCCTTTCCCAAGGCCTTGGATTTCAGATCAGCCATGCAACAGTTTTTAAGGTCAAATAACTTGTTAGCTTATTAAATGGAACCAGCTTCAAAGTGGAAAGGCCTGCAAATCACCCTTCTTCAGCATAGCCTCTGTTAAAAAATCCCTTATAAAGTCAGAACTTTATAACAGTGGAGAAGAGAGAAAGGAAGAATGACGTGTGACAGATCCCAGTATGCTCACTTAATGCACGCGATAAAACAGTTCTGAAAATCATCGGCAACCACAAGTATAGGAAAGCATAAGTATCAGAAAAAAATAAAATCAGGCTTGAGTCTAATTAGAGTCAGTAGGAAAATGTGGATTACAGAACAAGAAAAAAAACCAACCACCAAATCAACAGTGTGGCTGCTTACACATACTGGAGTCTCTCACATCGACATTATTTTGTGTGATTCCCTTTCATACATTATATAGCTGCAAATTCAGTTGTGAAGCCTCTCTACTTCATATACTCTTTGCGCTTAAGCTCATTTTCCATACATTTTACCTACCCCCCCATGCAGTTTCGCACTGTATGTACAGTGAATTATGTTTTGGATAAACCTATCTTTGTCTTGCCTCTGGGATTCTCTTGGATGGGCTTATTCTGCACTCTGTGTAGGCTTCTCAGCCACTTTCACCTGTTCCTTTTACAGCTTAGCAGCCTGTGCCACTTGGAAGGATTTTTCTCATTTATTTGGCGGTATCTGCCTGGGAATAAGGTAAGGCATAGATAATGATTTATTATTAATTTTTTGTATATTTTCAAAATTTTGCATGTGGGCCATGTCTATCACATCTATCTGCCTAATGGTTCCATTTTTCTGCCAAAGGCTTTGTATAAGGAAGTATTTCATTGGTTTATCCTCTTATTTAGTATCACAGTATTCATTAAGTCTTTGGCACTTTTCAAGGTGACTGTGAAGAATCTGTGCTGTTCATTTCTTAGCCCTTCCACTTTTTTCCTCCTTTTGAACAGTAAAGTCTTAGTTTCTTTTCCTACATCCTTTTTTCCCCCCTCGATTTGTTCTGTATAACATTTTGGTTCTTAATTTCACCTTTTAAAACCAAATTAAAATACAGCTTTCTTATTTCACTCTGTATGTCCCTATGACTGCTCTTGACTTAATTCCAAATATCAAGGAGTGTATTTTGAAGTCGTCAGCCTCCTTGTTGGCAAATGTGACACCTATCTTCAAGAAGGGCCGGAAGGAGGATCCGAGGAACTACAGACCAGTCAGCCTGACCTCAGTACCGGGGAAGATTATGGAGAGGTTAATCTTGAGTGTGCTCACCAGGCACATGGAGGACAATCAGGGGATCAGACCCAGTCAGCATGGGTTCATAAAAGGCAGATCTTGCCTAACCAACCTGATTTCCTTCTATGACCAGGTGACCTGCCTGGTAGATGAGGGAAAGGCTGTGGATCTTGTATACCTGGACTTTAGCAAAGCCTTCGACACAGTCTCCCATAGCATTCTCCTGGAGAAGCTGGCAGTTCATGGCCTAGATGGATGTACTCTTCGCTGGGTTAAGAACTGGCTGGATGGCTGAGTCCAGAGAGTCGTGGTGAATGGAGCTAAATCCAGTTGGCGGCCGGTCACAAGCGGTGTCCCCCAGGGCTCAGTTCTAGGGCCAGTCTTGTTTAATATCTTTATCAATGACCTGGATGAGGGGATTGAGTGTGCCCTCAGTAAATTTGCAGACGACACCAAACTGGGTGGTAGTGTTGAT
>NW_009258383.1:6910523-6934030 GCF_000687185.1 Egretta garzetta
CCCTGTACTCGGTGCTGGTGAGGCTGCACCTCGAATACTGTGTTCAGTTTTGGGCCCCTCACTACAAGAAAGATGCTGCATTGCTGGAACATGTCCAGAGGAGAGCAACCAAGCTGGTGAGGGGTCTGGAACACAAGTCATACGAGGAACGGCTGAGGGAACTGGGGTTATTTAGTCTGGAGAAGAGGAGGCTGAGGGGAGACCTGATCACCCTCTACAACTACCTGAAAGGAGGCTGTAGGGAGGTGGGGGTCGGCCTTTTCTCCCTGGTAACAGATGGTAGGATGAGGGAGAATGGTCTGAAGCTGCGCCAGGGCAGGTTTAGGTTAGACATTAGGAAAAACTTCTTCACTGAAAGGGTTGGTCAGGCTCTGGAATGAGCTGCCCAGGGAGGTGGTTGAGTCCTCATCCCTGGAGGTATTTAAAAGAAGGATAGATGAGGTGCTTAGGGACATGGTTTAGTGGTGGGATGTCGGCGTTAGGTTAAAGGTTGGACTCGATGATCTCAAAGGTCTTTTCCAACCAAAGTGATTCTATGGTTCTATGATTCTATGATTGTTAATGCTTCTGTACTACATGGCATGGTCAAGGCAACACAGCCACTAAGCACCTGCCCCCATCAAACTCCATTATCACTGGGTAAGAGCTGCCTCGTTGTATGTTCGGTCTCACAGAGGAAGGTGGATTCAGACCCCACTGTGGGTACAACAGCGTGCACACATTAGATAATACATAGCAACTCCGGCCACAGGAGGGACAGTGATATACAATAAAGGAGGTGTTTATATCAGGGAGCTGGTACAGGGCACAAATACTGAGGTCTGCCCAACAGGAGACCAGAGAGCAGTAAAGAATGAGGCAGGGCAAGGAGGAAAAGGAGAACAGTAAAAACAAGATATGAAAAAACTAAGAGGAAAAAAAATGGAGAAAATAGTCAGGAGACCTATATGAGACAAATTATCTGGTGTTTAAGTCCCCAGAAAAGAAGAACGGGCTTCCCTAAAATAGACTTCAGGTTGCAGCTTGTCAGATCTGTTTACCTAATACTGATGGTTAACTAGTCTGGAACAATACTAAAGCAACTAAACTTAAAGGATTTTATCTTTAAGCTTTCCAAACCCACATTAACCTTCTCAAATTAATAAGCATATGTTCTCATCTGAAAGCTTCCTAAATAGTTCTCTGCCTCAGATAACTTCAACTACAGCACTATAAAATGGAATTTGCAAAGAGATTGGTGAATAGAAATAACAGTGGAAGGCAAAGTATACTGCATGGAGTGCTGCCATCTTTTGGTTATAACAAATTAGGATTGTTACAAGAGAGCTCAGAATATGTTTAAGCAAGATGAATATAGTCTGAAATCATAATATGTAAGCTGAGTATTATTAAATACAATTACCATTATTACTAAAATGACTAAATTTTGTATTAAAGACTCAGACTGAAATGTAAGATTGCTACTTAAAATAACATGTCATTTCATTTAGCCTCTCATTGCATTTATTTTTTTAAAACTTTTGCTTTTTTAAAGATCTAGATAAGCAGAGCAATGAAGGATTTCTTCTCATCTTGTTGCAGTGGAAGTTAAGACAGCATTTAAATCACATAGGAAATTACATTAGTTAACCATTTCTGCAAGTCCCCCCCAGCAGATTGAAAGATAATATTGTAGTATCCATATCATAAGGAGGCCTACTTTTTACCTAGATAATGATTTGCAATTGTTTTCAGATCTTAAAATAAGAATCTCTCCTTAAAATATGACATATATTTTGTTATGTTTTACAAATACTATATATTCCCATAGTCCTGTAGTAGAACAGCAGGCAGCCATTTCCAGCTATTTTTATGGTAACCAATAGTGATTGCATTTGTTACGAGTAATTAGTAAAGAAATAATCATTCTTTTGAGGGAGATTTCCAGCAGTTTGTTTTTACCTTTTTCTTTCCATATAAGGATGCAAAATATTTTTCTTTCTGTGCATAATTCATTTCAATTAGTGGTACACCCAGGTTCCATCCTCACCGGAGACATGTCTGCACAAGTGACTATCATAGAGCTACTTTTCTTTTATATAATTTCCACAGAGGAATAACTGTATTCATAGAGCATTTGTTCATCTTTAGTGGTGCTTAGAAGTGGATGGAGTTGTTTTGTTTCAAAAGAAGTGATCCATTGGCCCTTGAGCAGATTAGTCTTATCTTGATTTTTCTTTCCAAACTTCAATGCTTCTTTGCAATTAAGTTTATTTAAGTTTCTGGATTCATGGGAAATAGTAGAAGCTTGAAAAAGTGACCTGAAAGGCAGAAAAATCAAAAGCCAAGTAAGAGTTTTCTCTACAGACTTGAATATTCAAGTTTATAAATTTAAGATTTTAATAAATCTGAAAATGTCTGTATTTGTCCTCAGATTTCATTTTTTTTTTTCAGTGTAGACTGCCAACTACAATGGGAAAACCTATTACCTGCTGTAGCGGCTTTTTGTGTTGTTTTCCACACAAAGCAGGTGTTTACTGTGCCTAATCCTGATATTTGTCACTTATTCAAACTGTTCTATTTAGCTATTAAGAGAACCAGTGGAACATCTTCTCGGCTCAGGCTGTTTCTCTGATGCACTTTACAAGCTTCCTGATTTAGATTTCTTTTTCTTATATGAGTGCATTTTCTTGGTGCAAAGACATTGGCATTCACTCTTCCAAATTGGGTATGTTTTGCCATCTTCTGGTTCTGCTGATGCAGTGATATGTTTTCTGTCAAAGGCGGTTTACAGGCACATTACCCTGCTTGACAGGAACAGCGAGCTACAAGGATTTCCTGAGGAGAAACTTCCAGATGCAGTGTGTGAGATTTCTCATCTCCCAACTACATTAATTACATTATCTCCCTGAAACAACATTCTAAATGAAATAATTCACTGAAAGTCTTACATACAGTCCAGCTGCCTGGACTTCTCTAACGCTTCTGTCATCTATAAATAATTCACAGAAAGCCAACTGGGAGATTGCATACTCATTTTCTGCTCTCTCAATATCTGCCAGTCATGGGTAAGAAAAGATTTTCAACCTGGCAGCTGTGGGGAGATAGAAGTTTACCAATTTCAAGTCTCCAAAAATCACAGGTCCGGCTTTAATAAAAATAAAATTTGCTTTAAAAAAATGTATTTTAAAATAGATTTTTTCAATATTTTAGCTCTTTTATTTATTTTGAAGTTCAGCCAGGTCATGTTTTCACAAGCTTTATTATAACCGAGAGGACAAGAATTTTTCTTTGAAAGTAAAACAAAATGTGATTTTTACATAGTCATACATCTCTGGAAGCTGGAACTTTCAGAAAAAGAGAGAAGAAAAACAATGAAAGCTGGAATAAAATCATGAGAATTAGTAACACTGATACAGAAAGGTTCTTAACTTGAAAAGATGGAGCAGTCTGTTAGAACAGAACAATTCCTTTTATAGGCAAAAAGATCATATATATTGCTGACCTCAATAGTTAAATAAAAAACCCTGAAGTTATACCTAACAGGACTGGTTATTTTGTTCCTTATGTGTTTTCTTTGCCCATCAATGCTATGGAGGAAAAAAATGAACTATGTCATCATTAATAATATCATTCTAGTCAAAAGACGAGGAGACTAAACTCAGATGTGTAATCGAATTTGTACTTGCTCACACCAGTTACAGATTTGGTTCATTATTTGTATTTTCATGTTGTGTCAAGTGGCAAAAACACTTTTTGACCTTGTGATCAAAGGGAAAAACACTTGCAATTTCCCTTTGAAAGACAAATGGGACATGAGGCGCTCTGAGTTATCTTTTTTTTATAGTTATGTCCTACAAACTTTGATTATAATAATAGGAATTTTGACTGAAGATTATAGTATTGGACCAATCATAGACCTAATTTAGCTCCAAATTGATACAACTCCATTAAAAACAATTGGTTGCATCTATTTACACCCAAACTGATTTGGGATCTGTTCCTTTGGGAGACTCTATTTCCCTTCAGCTATTAGAATCTTGTTTCCCAAAGGTAGACACATTATCATGTTATTTGCACAAAGGAACAACATCAAATGCTGCATACATAAGAATGGAAAATTAAGTTTTAAAAGAGCTGCATGCTTCTTTCTTTAAGGACTTTGAGGAAGAAAGTATACAAGTGTGACCTTATATTCCAGTATCTATGGGATGCTCCATAGAATGGAGAGTCCCGGATTCCAGTTTGCACATTTTTTGCTCTGCTTACTGTAGTCAGCTAACATTTAAAGTCATTAAAGTCATTTTAAAAAGTTCAAGATGAAAAGCAGGTAGAACTTGCAATGATAGTATTACTTCAAAATGTTCTTAAAATTGCTGCAGAAAAAAAAAAAATGTCTTGGTGACTCTTTTGGAAAATGCACCACATTTGCTGTTACCATCATGTCATGCTGCATCTTGAAATTGTGTTGTGATTTTTTTCTCTCTTCACTGTCTTTTTGCAGGTATTGCTTTCCTGTTTCCTGTGGAGCTAAAATGAGTGAGATGCAAAAAAGGAATGATGGTTAATGAGAGTAAGAGTGAGAATGTGGCAATATTAGGAGTAATAAAAGGTGAATTTCAGTTCAGAGAAAAACTAAGTATCTCCTTGTAGTATTATTGAGGATAGAATTGAAGAAACGAGACTCATTCAGAGTCTTGACAGGATTAACCTGCTAACAGATACCACCTTTTAGTGCCTCAGTACTTTTACAAGATAGTCTCAGAACCAGCACTTTTGGTGCTTGACTCAGTGAGCAGTTTCTGTATATAAAGCGCTATCATTATTGCTTTGGACATTATCATGGGAAAGTCTCACAAACCACTTAAAGATTTTAATTTCTTAAATTATTATGAGACTTGCATTTAGACATAAAATATGAATATGCCCCCAAATACTCTTCCAGCCAAGCTGGAAGCAGCACAGAATAGTCACAAAGTACTTAGAGGTTGCAAGCCAATGGAAACATTCAGGGGACACCCGCCATATAGTGGATAAGATGAATGGCAAAATATAACAGTTAAGCTTTTGGTTAAGATTTAAAGAAAAAAAAGGGAGTAAGAAAAAATGTGCAGTTCTTGTACTAGCAGGCCTTATCAATGGAGTTAAGAAGGACCCTGTGCTGTTCAGCAGATTCATAAACTACTCAGAAAATGGTGAACACAACAAAGGTTTGGTGATGACATATAATAAACAGACAAACAAACAGACAAACCCCTTCTAGTGAGGACAGTGTCTGACAGTGGCAACCGTTTCATACCCTATTGCTTTGTCTGAATGATTTTTTCCTATGAAATCTGAAATACAAGTTTATTTCAACTTAATTCTCATGAGTTGCATCAGGTCCAATTCTTGCCTTCAAGACTCTGAAGTCTTAATGAACCTAAATACTATTGTCTCCATTGTTGCAGTATTAAACCCTTTATTGAATATTATTAAAAAATAGTATTGAACCTCACTCCAAGGCCTAATCTCCAGGACAACAAACACTTTATTTCTCATTCTGCTACGAATGACCTTTTATCCTTGTTCTTTTCTGTCAACAAAATCAGAATAATTATTCTTTCCATCTCATGTTATGAAACATAATGAATGTCTACACAGGGTCTTTTCAGTTTTATTTTCTTTCTCTTTTCCAATTTCTAAAGTAACCTGAATAATTTCATTTGCCTCAGTTTCTTTGTACATCTGATCATATTTTCTACTAATTTCTGTATTTACTACTCTTTATAAGAGATTAATACGTCCCATTTTGAGACCATCAACAAAGCTTGTTTGTATAGGAGTAACAGCGATGGGGTACATAGGTCATATGCAGATGACACAACACAGTGCACTAACTATATCCAAGAAAGAAGATTCCTCTATTCCGCATCAGATATATTTGTCTGAGTTCTTAACGCTTAGAGATGTATCATCATGGTATTAGATCTGGACTACTGCAGTAAGTGGCTTGGGCACAACGCATCACTGACAGGGACACTGATTACGGCTCCAACAAGTTGGGTCAGCAGCGCTCGGTTTCTGCCCAACATATCAAAGAGCTACGTAACACGCTCAGAGCTGTGGGGCTAGCCAGTTTTTGGTCTTTTTAAGCTAATCCCAAAGTAGGGTCTGTGTTGTTCATCCTTTGTGCTGCATTATGTAAAGCCAAATATGACCCATGAATTCTCTGGAAATGATCTGATGCTAGACTTTCTGTTGCCACTTAGAATACCAGCACCTACGTATTCTAAAATTTAGGCCATGTAGAGACATTAATTTATGCTAAATTAAACAATATATACAGTAAAAACCTTACCATGATGTATTTCTCTCTCTTGAAAGACAAATTAAATAAAAGCAATTTAATTAAGTCCTTAACTAAACAGAGGTTAACAAATGTTAGAGATATTAGAGATAGTCTTAGAAATGGTTTAATAGTTTTTCTCTTTAGATTTTAAAATTATGTTTCGTATCTTCTGAATTCCTCCCTCTCCGGCTTTTTTTTTCTCACTCTGTTTATTTGTTATTTAGATCCTAGTAAAATATAGACCCAGAAAATATATACATGTGTATCTATATTTTTCTCCTTTAGTTCATCATCACCGACCTATTATATAGATCAGTGCCTTTTCTTCCAGTGACGCCTTTTCCTTTGTTTCTGACTTTGGATGTTGTGAATGGCTATGCAATTTCCTTTGCTATATTAAAACTAGCCTTTTTTTCCTCTTAGTGCAGCACAACCAAACAAAGGACAGAACAAGGACATAGAAACCATCATGAAATGCCTTTTATTTCACAGCTCTTTTCATCTGCTCAACAAATAACAGAAACCATGGTTAATCATTGCCTACTTCTGGTTCCCTGGGCACTCATGGAGCTCTCCATATGGTCTGTTCAAAATGGAGGCCCTTGCATATATCAGATCTAAATTATGCAAAGAAATATGATCATATAGTGGAACAGAGTAATAATGGAAAAGATACCTGCTCAACAAAAACAGAAACCTAGCTAATAATCACTCTCCATTTCCAACTCCCAGGGTAGGAGAACATTGCACTAAATACATAAATCTCCACTCTGACATTAATTTCATAATCTTTAAAACATATTCACTCCCAACCTTTAAATATTGTTCCTTCATGCAAGAAACCCAATAGCGCAATGAATAATTATTTTGGTTTTTTCATTCCTCTCTTCTTTTTGTCTTTTTTTCACCTTGCTTTTGATATGACCAAGTTCTTCTAAGTCCTCCTCTTTTTCTTCATCATTTATTTTGCTTTCCATTCTTGTTATTATTTTCTTCATCCTTTACTATTTTATCACTTGTTTTTAATTAGGATCCCCTAAGATAAGTGAGGTTTCCAATAGAGTATATTATTAATTTCTACAGAGAAATGTTTAAAATAATTTTATTCAGGTACTGTAGGCATCACATTAAACAACCTGTGGAGGAGGTTACGGATACATGTCACCAGTGAGCGAAAGTGGTTTTGATTAAACTTTTTTGTTTCAGCGTGTTTTGAGATGGTACATTAGTATTATGAACCAAGGGTACTATTAAGCAAAGAAGGCAGGCCAGAGAAAATAAATGAGTGCATTCCTAGTTGGCAGTAGTAGGCTAGGCTCTCAGCTGGTGTAAACTAGCATCAGCAAAGCAATATCTGATCACTCACTATGCAAATACACACCTGGGTAGCAGGTATTTTTATCAAGGGCAACTAACAGATGCAATAGCTACCACAGATCAGCCCATTCAGGTGAAAGGAAATTATTAAAAAAATGTTAACCAAAAAAAAAGAAAAAAAAGGACTATTCAGACTGAAAATTCAGAAATCAAGGAATGCCAAAATTAGTTGTCCCCGTTAATTCAGCATGCATGTTTTGTGAGCCTAAGCCTAAGCCTTAGCCTGATTAATATCAGTGCCTAGCTCAGCTGGAGGACACTCAGCAGTCTGAAAAGGTGCGCAAGAAAATTATATGTGCCTTAATTTGAAAAGTAGCATAGATGGTATTTTACATCTGGCAGGGAGTAAATAAGGAAATTAATAATAATCTTTCTCTTATTTGGGTTCAGGTTTTGATTGCTGCATCTTGTAACTGGCACATTAGGGACATATTAGCACATTTAACAAAGTTCAGCAGATCAGATAAAAATTACAGGACAGAAAGCTTGGAAGAGTGAGCTAATTAAAAACTTTGGGGAGCTATGGGAGTGATGTGAAGGGGAGGTGATTAAAAAAAACCCACACAATTTAAGAGACTAGTACTTGCTTGGTCCATGGCAAGAGATCCCCAATCATCCATCTAATAATCATTTAGGTAATGAGTATTTAGTCTTGCCAGATCCTTCTTCTCCACTAGGTAAAGCTTTTCCTTGGCAGCTATACTGTAGTGTTTCTCAAAGGCAAAAGGACTTCATTTTCATATAGATATAGCAGAGAACACTTCCTATTACACATAGTCTTAAATTAGGTAACTGCATACTATTTTTCCATGGGGATTTAAGCCTTATGCAGCACATGAGATCGGCAGTTACCTGGACGTGAACCAGAGCTGTGCAGTGGGAAGAAGAAAAAGTGAGTGAATACAGCTAAAGCTAGCAGGTGAGCTGGTGCTTTGAGATTTAAAGGTCCAGAACAAGCAAGGAGAATAACAGTAGTTGTGCAACTACAAACTTACAGCTCAATACCTAGTTTACACTGACAGAGCTGGCTGCTGAGAAGATTCCTTCTGATACATTTTGAAGATGTTATATAGGAGTTTCAAGAGGGCAGAATCTGCTGTCATCAGCAAGGTTAGTCTGAGCCACCTTCATCCGTGGGCTAGGCCAACTTTGTATTAAAGGAGATGAGGCAAATTCCCTGTTTCATTCCTGCGGCTTTGCAGGGAAGTGTCAATTGCCTGCTGAGTGGTAATAATAGTTTATAGTGCTCTACCTATTTGCAAGAACTGGGAAGGAGGTTTCTGAAACATGTCTTAATTTTTTTTTAATGCTGCTTTAATAGAAAATATGTACTAAATTTTGTATACATTTCTGCAATATTCATAGAGTTGCTTTTGTTCTTAAAACTGTGTGTTTAAAAGGTAGACATATTTTTTTAAATAAGTTGATTTTGCGCTTGAAGATATAAATCATAGAGTGAATTTTTCTGTAACCAAAGAGTTTCTTGTTAATGGAAGAT
This sequence comes from Egretta garzetta, assembly GCF_000687185.1. Lineage (NCBI taxonomy): Eukaryota > Metazoa > Chordata > Aves > Pelecaniformes > Ardeidae > Egretta > Egretta garzetta. The sequence continues at coordinate 6,919,709 of NW_009258383.1, forward strand.
AGCAGCTATCACCCTTAGGGTTATCTACTGTTAAATATATAGTAGATCTGAGCCCTTATCTAAGCTGACACCTTTATTCAGGACAGACCCTGGTAAACATGTTTTTTCTTAAACAGCTTTTAATATGAAACTGTTCTTGGTGTTGCCAGATAAAAAATTACCTAGTTATATGCAAAAATGCATTTGTCTGTGTGCTGATGGGGACTGACGATCTCCAGGGAACTACAATCAGTTCTAAGACTTACTCTCACAGTATCCCCACTTCCACTCAGGGATGGAAGCCAGGCCTGTCCTTCTACTTTGATACATCCCATAGTTCAGCCTCTTACTGGAAAACTGTATAGCCTTGCAATGCAGATTCACTCCACTAGAATGTACTTTCATCAGCTGCACCCATATAATGTGACCCCTGTTTAATGTGTCCAAATAGTTTTGGACATGTTTAATTTTAAGCTCAATTGTCACTGACACCAAGCACAGGTAAGACAATTTGGCTAAGACTTTGACATAACAACTCTAGACATGCAAGGGACTTAAACAGTGTTTTCCTTTCACCTGGATTTGTTTCTTCAGCATTCAAATGAAGATTTGAATTCTATATATGTCCTGTGCTTGGTGCAGTGCATCTTTTCCCCCCAGGGAAGTTTGGAATACCTCAATTAGACAAGACCTATATTTTTATGAACATCAAAATAACGTTGCATTGTTCTAGTCCTAAGAGTGAGACATGAAGAAAGGGCCTGCCTGCTAGTACTACTGGTTCTACCACCTATACTGTTAGTAGAGTCTGCTAAAGACAATTTTTTCTCTAGGACAAGGGATTGTCATTTAGCTTAGCCAGGAGCTAGCCCTTTGCCTTAAAAAAATGTCTAGTTCAACTGTATGCCGTGCTTTATGAGGGTTTTGCCCTTCCATTTTCCTTATGGACCTCTATTGCAGTTTGATCAGTGAGCAGGGGGACTGTGTTCCCGTGAGCGTGTGTGCACACGCAAACACACACACACACACACACAGAGGCACACGTACGCACGCCCTTCATAATACCAACAAGAATGTAGGAATAGAGGCCACGCTAGTCCACAGTGCTCCTCACCTCTTCTTGCTGGTGGAGCTGCAGCCCTCTTAAAACACTGTCTTTCCTTTTATCTTCCCTCTTTCCCACTTGCAAACCTCCATCTGTTTGAGAGGTCAGTTGCTTCTCAGGCATTTTAGGAAATTGTCTTTTTTTTTTTTTTCTTTTTCAGAAACCCACATGGAGTTAGTTTTTTATTCATTTCTTAACATGCCTCTGTCCCATCATGGTTAACAAGTGTACATTGTTTTTTACCTGCTTTTAAGCCTGTGACTTTATTTTAGGGCACCAGATGTTTCTCTGCATGAATACTGTCTCAGGAGGTCGCTGATTTCCTGGTTACTCTGTGCATTTTATTTCAAAGTTCTGAACAGGACATGGCAGTGTTCAAGGATCAGCATGGAGCAGGATTCGTTAGAAATATGCTGATGTGTACTGACTTGGACTGCAAATTGCTGCAAGAAGACCGAGCGTGCATTTTAACTGCAAATTTCTTTAGAAGGTGTTTTAATGCAGATAATTTTTAATATTTTGTTAATAGCACAAGGAAGAGAAGTCTAAGGTTCTCAAATAGGAGTTTTAAGAAAAGCTACGGGTGGGTGGGGAGAAAACACAAAGAACTAATTCAAGGTGAAAAAACTCAGGCATACGGAGCCATATGGAGGATGGCCTAGATAAGAACAAGAGAAAAATTCAAAGCAATTAGTTGTGAAGCTCTGGGAGAACAGCATGGATATGAATTTATGAACGTTGCTTGTCTCAATCTCTATTTGAATTCAATTTATCCCTTATCCCCTTCTCTTCTTACTTGCTTTAGTAGAGCAGAATAATAAAAAGAAATAAATCTTCCTACTCTTTTTCTATTTTGAATAGGAATTAATCAAATCGACTGGTTGTTCTGCATAATACATTTTGTTGTGACTATTTTCGCCAACACATGCAGATTTGATGCACTGTGTGATTACTGTTTCTGCAAATCTCAGACACCTAATCATTTCTTTCCTTAAATGCAGTGAGAACAGATAAGATTCAACTAGAGTCCTAAGAAAAGTATGTGAACTTATGCACATTTGGTGCAATGCTCCAATATTATGCATGCACATCCGTATACATATAGTGAGCTGCTTCACTAGAAAAGGGACCTGAAACTTCTTGTACTGTTAAACTGATGTCAGGGAAAGTTGTGGTTGAGCTGAATTTGAGAGAGGTGTCAAAACTTGCCTATGGGTTATCAAAATATTGTAATGAAATGACTGCTCGTCCTAAGAAGATTGTATTTATTCATATGGGCTTTACAAACCCAACATTGATTGATAAAAAGAAAATCTATACGGAATTGCATTAAAACAATTAAATCAGTTAGACTGCACAATCTTTGAAATTCCCATCATGAGTTTTGGCAAGCTCTAAACCTAACCATGACAAAAGCCACCAAAAAGGATGTGGAATACTGACAAGAAGGGTACAAGTTGAATTTCCAGGTATGTTAGAAATTAACTGTGTGGTCTCAAAAATATGCAGAACTATATGGTACTTTCTTGGTCAGTCGCCTGTTAACACAGGCAGCTGCATTGTTTAGTGCCTCTCGCAGACTAGGTGATCATTTCTGCTTGTAATATTATCTACCTATAAACCTGAATAACTATGTCTACAAATATGTTAAAAGGTTTAAATAATATTTGAAAATTTTTTGAGATCGACAGATTACAGATACTAAGGAAGTCCAGAACATTTAGGAGTTGTAATAACGTTGTATTTATCAGTGTTTTTCTCTCATACTTTGATCTTCACAGTCACTTTCCATTTCAAAGCAATAAAATATTGAACAATTCCCTTAGATGCGGTTTCTGCATCTCAGTTCTTTCAGACACCCTGCATGACAGCACTGGGATAACAAATGGTTATATGGCTGAATTACGAAGAATCAGAATTGTATAAATGCAATTAAAAATATGATATCTATTTTCCCTATTTGCTCTGGATAAAGTCACAGTTAAGCAAACAGTTTACATTTCTCCTTACACCAAATGTGATGTGACCAGGGATGTAAAGCTAAAGGTATGCTACATACTGCCATAAAAGACAGTAAAGCTGCATGACAACATGCCTACATTTCCCTTTGCATTTATTAGTCATCGTATGAGCTTACAGTTTATCAAAGACCCCATTGGTTTTGATTCACAGACAATGGTTGTGAGGTATTGACTAAAAGACCAAATGCCACTCACAGTTATTACCTGTGTAGCTCCATTAATTTAAATGGACCCACTTACATATGTAAGGTGAGAAGCATCTGGCCCATAAACCGCATACCTTCAGTACTATACCCCCTTAATTTTCCAGCAGTGGCTCTGCTAACCCACAGAAAAAGGAGTTGTATTCAGATCTAATATTCACAGGCTTTGTAATATATTCATATATGTTCATTTATAGCTGCATAGACAGCAAAAATGAAGATGCATGTTGCCATAACACAGACAGCATCAGAATGCTTCTCCAGCCCGCTCCAATGTCTATATTAAAATGCAGAGGAGAAATGTCATAAGTACACTTCTTGAAATAGAATAGCACGTCAGTAACGGTGTTTAAAGAGACTCTGTTCCAGAAATGAAATGTTCATTTCATTTACACTGAACCTGAGGTGGGGTTTTTTTTGCAGGAGGGAGGAGGAGAGAAAAGGGAATGTTGCCAAGTGAGCAAAGATGGGGACGTTGCAAAGAAACATTTAGTCAGTAAAACACCATGCTTTCTCATAATGTCATGCATCTCACTCACAATAATTCTTTCTTATTAACTGCTTGGGAACAATTTATTTTCCTCTCAGGCTAAGAAGGCAAGTGCAAGTGTAGCAGACTCTGGTTGGAGCTGATAAGCCATCCTATAGAAGCAACACTGCTGGCATGATGAGATTTGTTAAGAGGACAATATCCCATTGGCTCAGACAAACCATGCTGTATATCAAACCTATCAACAATAATATCTGCAAAATAATGCCTTTATGTAGCTGCCAACTGCCACAGAAAGCTCTCTGGTGTTCCTTTGGAAATGTGGTTTGACTTCCTTTTTTTTTTTTTTTTTTACTTTGTGTTTTTTTTTATTTTTGGGTTGACATATACAACAGTTGAAGGCTCACCTAGGCTCACTTTTATTTTCCAGTCCAAATACTAAGTAGAAAACCATGCACTAAATAAAAGATAAAATGATCAGTCACTGCTGTAAAAGAAAAATCAGCCTTTTCAACATAAACAAAACAAAAACAGTTATCATATTTGCATTGTTAAATTATTGCTATATCTCTGTTTAGAATGTTTTAACTGAACGATATGATCTTGAAGGAGCCTAAATAAAGGAAAAAAAAAAATTAGTCTCATTATTAAAACTCTATCTCCATTATAATCATAATTGTTTTGGAAATACTTTTTTTTTCAAGTGATTCTGTTTACTATTTATAGAACTGTTCCAGATGTCATTCATTCAAACACTGAGGGACAAATCCTGCTTAGATTTTTTTTATATTAAAAAAAAATGCTCAACTATTTTTAATGAAAATTTGTGTTGCTCAAGGTCAGCAGCGTTCGATTTGTTCTGGGAAAACTAATATGAAAGACAATAGAAGTCTGATCATAGGAAGTAAATTTGCATCTCAAAGAGTTATAAAAGACAAAAAGTAAATGTGAAAGTTACTTAAAACTACAGGGTGAAGCTTACTTTTATGTTCTTAATATTCATATTCTGGCAGGAAGAATGAAGTTCTCATAAAATTTCCGGGAGAGTATTTCCTGTCAAATCTGTTGGTAAGTCTCAGGTTGAACAGTTCAATAACAGTTTGGGCGGCACGATCATGAACAATTCAGACAGAAATTCTCTTTCTCTCTCCACTCGTTTCATTACAAATATTTGTGGGAAATCAGTACTTATTTGTGTGGACTTCCCAGCTTAGATCATAAACGCTGGACTCCCCACAGAGCTTGATTTGTTCAACAATAAATTTCTTGCTGTGGATTTTGCAAGTATCTCAATTTTCAGTGTAAAGCACAGCTTTCATATGTATAAAATGGGAACAAGAGTATTTCTGCACCGGGGGATAGGGAGGATGAATGTGAGAATGCATGTATTGAATACAGGAAGCATTCCTCTCACCATTCACCGGAGCAATGTAAGAGCAACGTGTATGCAGACTGACAAGCACGCAGCCACCTCCTATTGCAATGAAAATTAACATATTTCCTTCTTCTTCAGACACAGTTTTCCTGGGGTAGGCTGAAGGTGTCTGTCCTGCTCATTAGCTCCTGACTGTCACTCCTGCTGCGATCTAACAATACCTACGTCCTTACTACTGTACTGCAGCTCCTTTCCAATTCCCAGGACCCATCTGCCCAATTTAATCAATCAGAGTGAAGCTGCAATCAGCTGGATCTATCTAAACAGGGATGGGGAGGCTGGGTTTACAAAGAAGAAGGACTAAACCCACTCCCCAGCTGAAATCCCATGTTTCCAGCACAACTCTGTCATGTTACCATTCACATATGGAGCCGCCTCTGCTCCTGGTCTTCATGAATGTGCATGGAAGTCAGTCACACTGACAGTGGCTCAACTTCACAAGGGCTCAGAGAGTGCATATGCAAGCTGCCCTCATGCCCTGTGTGGAGAATATACACATGCAGAGGGGCAAAAGGTGGATTAACCACAGCAGACTGATACTGTCACTGCAGCAATTTTCCTAAATGTTAAACCCATTTTTTTTCTTTTTTTTTTTCTTTTTTTTTTTTTCTTAAACTTAAAAATTGGTAGACATCACCATGGTTACAGTTCACTGTCAGTCTCCTACCTTCAGCCTTTTGATGCAAAACCATTCAAACACCGGAAGCTCCTCTGGTACTTTCTCCTTACTTTTTCTCCAGCTCTTCATAAGCAGGGCTCTTTTACACATGGAAGAGCAGTGGACACATATGCTGTTGTCTTAGCCTTGCAGAACATGATGATAGCTGCTTCCATGGAGCTCGCACGCCCTCAGACTCAAGTGAAATAAAGTCTGATCTTTTCAGTTTTCCTAGACAACAGGTTTTGAGCATGGGCTCAAATGGACATGATCCATTTAATCATGATGGACATGGTCTGAGGCTCTTGGCTACAGCCCCATAGTGTGAAAAAGAAAAACTACAAAAGAAACAATGTTCCATGAAGTTCAACAGTTATGCTGCTGGCTGAAAGCCTGCTTTGCCCTGCTTTTCCACAGATATCCAGCACCCAACACAGAATGGAGCATTAGGCAGCTCGACCTCCTCCCAGTGAGATCTCCCTGTTGGAAACATTTAATAAGGAGCTCTTAGCTCCCCTCAGTATTTAAGCTGTGATATGTCATCCTCTTTACATGGGCCACTGAGAGGGAAGAGGCTTTTTATTTAACTTAATAAATGAATGAAGCCTTTTCCAAAATGAAGCTTATTTACTAATTAGCACTTTTTGATTAATGCAAGCAATTTATGGAGATTATACTCACAGTGTTCAGTTCAACAAAGCTCATGCCAAACTTTAAATTCATCTCTAGTAAAACATGTTAAGAACATAATTTCCTTACTGTAGCAGAGCTGATACCAAGAAGCAAAACTCTCTCTATTAAAGGACACTTCACACTACTGAAACGTTATCAATAGCAAGCAAACAGTTCATGAGCAGGTTAAAATTTATCTGTATAAAGACATAACAAAAAAGCTGACTAGCAAAATAAATTTTTAAAATCACAGCCTGATACCACTCGTTGTATTGCAGTTTAAGTTTTTAGCTGCATAAAATGGCATTGAGAGCTAGGCTGGAACATTTGTAGCTGAAATTGTCTGTTGAATTCCCTTCATAAAAATATATCCTCTGCATTCAGCTTCTGAAGAAAATATTCTGTATACTCCTGGACCTCAAAGCTTGTGTTTTACATTGCTTGCAGTCTTAATCTTTCAGACTGTCCACAAAATGCAAATTTTCCTTCTGGCAGCTACAGCTCACTTTTAGTTTTCTCTCCCTGTCTATCACATCTTTGGCATTTATGTCAGTAAGTTAAATCACAAGAAGAGGCAGGCATTGACTTCTTCATACCATCATCCAAGCAGTGACTCCTGCAGAAGAGTTTATGTTTAGTGTCATGCTCAAGCTGCCCACCAAAGTGTATCTACAGTTTATCCCAAGACCTGAAAAAATGGCATATAGCACTGTTAACCATCATAATGGCATACTGACAGATAGGCATGAGTTTAAGCAGCCAAGAGACACAATATGACATTTAATGTGCATTTCAATTGTTGTTTTCCCAGCCGGGTATGTCACATCTGCATCTTGTTCCCAATGCTTACACCTATGGCTAAGGGGATACGCCATCACTAGTTCAGCTCTAAGGTTTATTCATTTAGAAAACTAAAGTTTGTTGGCCCTGCCATGAAGCATGATTTCAGACACTTAGGATTAGCTGTCTATAGAGAAGTCCCTTTGTCTTTGAGTTTCTACCAATGGCTTCCATTGAATTGGCTGGTAAAATCCACAGCATGTCAACAGAGAGGATGAGGAAGGTGCCCAGAAGCATCAACAAGATAAGATTAAGTTTTGAAGTAACTGCTATTATTGATCTATAGCACTGAACAACTGGTACAAAACAAAATCCTTAATACACCACTAAATTGCAGAGAATCACACAGAACCATTTAAGTTGGAAGGGACCTCCTGAGATCACCTAGTCCAATCCCCCTTCTTAAAAAGAGTGAGCTAGAGAAAGTAGCCCGGGACCATGCCCAGACAGCTTCAGAGTATCTCCACAGATGGATTCTCCACAGCCTATCTGGCAAAGTGTTCCAGTGTTTGACCACTCTCACCTGCTTCCCAGGTGGGTGGCCCCAGCACATAGTGGTGCACATTCCTCTCCAGATGCAGAAATTTGCATTTCTCTTTGTTGAACTTCAAGATGCTTCCGTCTGCCTGGTTCTCTAGCCTGCTCAGGTCCCTCTGGATGGCAGCACAACCCCCTGCTGTATCAGCCACTCCTCCCAGTTTTGTATCATCTGCTAACTTGCTGAGGGTGCCTGCTGTCCCATCCTCCAGATCATTAATGAAGATGTCAAAGAGCATTGGTCCCGGTATCAATCCCTGCGGTATACCACTAAACACTGGCCTCCCTGGGCCTGACCATTCAGCCAGGTTTCATGTCTTAACACTTGCATATTTCCAATGAAGGTTTTCAGAAGCAAATTTCTACACTATACACAGAAATCTACATAGTTCTTTTTTTCTGGCTGCATTGTATGCATCCCCAGAAGTTAAGCTTTACTACTGAGTCCAAGCAATGCAGAACAACATGATGGTGCCAAGATGTATCCTTCTAGAAATAATTCATTTCATTCTTAGTTGGTAGTTATGCGAATTCTGGTCTTTCTGTTCATATGCAATTATGCCAAAGTAGGTGGTAACTTGGTGTGATTTAACTTTTCATCCACACATGAGAGTAAACCAGAGCAACCAATTTCATCCCAGAAAATGTGGATTCAGCTGCCAAAAAAATTGTGAAATGTGATGTGCTAAAACAATTTCAGGAGAAAAAGATTAATAACATGCAAAATGAAAGGTCTGATGTCTCCCACTAATTAAGTCTCAACCAAAGTGTTATTGTAGCTCCCATTAAGTTGTCATCTTTCTCTTTCAAATTTAAACTGAAGTAGATAATTTGTGTGAATTTTAAGAAAATAATATTTTTTTACCAGGTGAATCACGGCTTAATTATAAGGATAATATGCTCTCAGTTATGCTGCCATTCACATCACTAATTTCTAAGTGACCCATCAAAAGATAAAATTTAATGTTGCTATTCTATCCTTTGGCCGTGAGTATTATTTTTTTTTTCCTGAAGCTGAATTCATGAATGCTCTCTGAAACAGCACTGTTTGGTTTTGACTCTCTGCAACTCTGGATCACGAGTTTAATACTCTGTGCTGCTTTAAAAGGAATCCACATCAAAGTGGTAAGCTTCCTTCTGCTATACCAGACAATAGAGTTGCTAAAGGATAACAATGCCCCCTGGGAAGGAAGTGAAAATGTATTCCTAAGCTCTTGTAAGTCAGACCAAAATTGTAACATTCTCTGTATTTGGAGGCAGAATAGCATCAAGAAAAACTATTGGAAAGGGACTTGTCAGATACCAAACACAAAGTGCTAGTTATCAGGATCAGAAAAAGTTTTATTTCTGTTTGTTACAATTTCAAAGTAAATAGCTCAACAGTGTTAAAAAAGCAGCAACTTTTGAGTGGGAGAAGAAGCCCCTATATCTGGCAAGTGAGTGTATTTCTTTTTTATAAATTATACTCTATAATCCGTTTGTCTATGCAGAGACATAAACATACCTATTTATCAAATTGTATATATCAAAGCAGTCAAAATAGTCCTCCTAAATATAGGTTTATAAAATGATAGCACATTTTAGAGTTATAATATTTATTGAATATAGCAAAAGTGACTTTTGAGTAATTTTTTTCTCCGCTATACTTTCTACTGAATGATCAGCTTTTCATATTAAGAGGAAAGCCTTACAGAAGACAAAGCTGCAAGAGGAGTCATAGATTCCAATTACCCTTTGTCCATCTCTAAGCTTTCAACCCTGTATTTCTTTTATTTCTCAGATGAAATGAAATGCATCAAACCCAGTTCAGTTTCTGCCTTTTAAAATACCGAAGGTGAAAAACAGGGAAGCTGTGGATAATGTGGTAAGCAAAAAAAAAGCTCTGTGAGAAGGGAATCTTTGTTCTGTATCAGCCATTGTCAGAAAAGAAAAGTGGCTGTTCAAAAAGAGAAATGAGAGACTACCATTGCTTTTTAAATATAAGGGATAATAAGTTCTACAAAAGTGTATGTGTGATATGTAGATCTCCACTGAAAAAGTAACAGAGGTAGGGGATGGGGTGATGATAGTTATGGTAATAGAACAAAGGCAGAAATATTGCACAAGGTTATGCATGTGTCAGTAGATTAGGCAGTACCAAAAAATACTTCCAAACAACATCCAAGGACAAAAAATCATGGATATTTCACTAAGCAGTCAGCAAAATCTAAGTCAATGACTAGATTTTTGCTAAGATCTGTGTTCAGCCACTACACTTACATTTATTTACTGTCTCAGGAAAGTTCCCTTACCAGAGAAGACTTCCCATACGGGTCAGGGCATTTATTGCAGCCCCCTCATCAGCCTGACCTTCAGTTCCTAGTGTGGGAGGCACACAGAGAGAAAATTTATTTACCATTCCTGAGGCCTGCTGAAATTCACGTCTCTACTGGCTTTGTAGGTCTTACGTTACCTCTCTCACAGACTGACTCTATCTTCTTCTGGAATATATTGGGATATTTTTCTTATTGTTGGTCATTCTTATTCACTGCTTTCAGATATTGCCCTGCCCTCTATCCTTCTCTTCAATGGACATGGGATCAAAGACAATCATAAGAGCCTTCCTAAAGGCACTTATCTAATCTCTCTTCATTATTCCAGCTGAGTTGGGTTCTGCTTTTTCAGCTGCGTGTGGATTTGCATAGACTTCCTATCACTTCTTATTAGAACTTTGTGTCCCCATATTGCCTTAGTGGACACAAAATTCAAGTCCCTTTTTTTCATGTACTTTTCTGTGCTTTTCTTCTTTAGCAAAGTGACCAAGTTCATGTTCATACAGAACACCTGGCCTGGTACAATTGAAACAGGGCCTTTCTTAGTAGAGCTATAATTCTCCACAGGCAGAGAAGAGAAGAATTCGAGCTCTTTGTCCATGACTAAACTTCCTCCCTCACCAGTTTTTATTAGTAATTAATGGTCCTAGACAGCAAATTATCTCAGTACTGAAATTGGGGGTTATGACTGCCTATTTAGGCTTGTCTAAAATCTCACAACCAGCTGTCAAACAAACTAGAAATGTTATTCCTTGCTTATGTGGATTTTTTGAGCAAAAGATACACAACCAAGGCAATGTAATCACTTTATTAAGAGCTGCTAAATTTTTCTTTTTTTTGTATCTCAAAAGTCATTGCATGGGACCTCAGTTCCTATTCCTGAAAATTATGTAAAGATCTGTGTATATTCTAGTTACATTTCTTACTTTTCTCAAGTAGTAGCTAAATTTGAACATCTTCTGCTGGATTTCATATTGATTCTACAATGATCTGAATTGTGTTGCCTTTCTAGGATGAATCAGTCGATGTAAAAGGACCTCAGAGATAGGCTGTTATTGGGCATAAACAGTAACAGAGTACCTTCACATTTCTTCCATTTCATCTTCCTTTTTCAAAACTGGGTATATAGCCACTTCTTTTTGAAAAATCCTCTAGTTTCTTTTGAAACCTCCAAACAAACTGGATGAATACATAGAGAGTTTGTTTGACCTCTCCCTTCATGTGTTTAATACTTCAGTGGAATTCAGTGGGTTGATACCAGAAGCTTTCTTGTTTCAACATTCCTGATGCCTCCTGGAACTTGTCAAAATTCGGTTCCTCAACAGTGAGCTCAACCAATGTTTGTTTACCTTTACTGAGCTCTTCATTAAAGCACTTGTCAAAATATCTCACCATCTATCTATAACTGCATTCTGTGTAAATGTGTATTCTATTCATGTGATAATTCCATTTTGGTCCTTTATCGAGCTTTGTTGTTGTTAATATTCTTGCCTCCATACAGTGACATCCTCGTAGAATGACCTCACCTTATTAGTATGTCTATCCTGTTCCATCTTCTCTACCAAGCTAGGCAAGTATTGTCATTTGCATTGTTTTATCAGTCTCTTGGCATTTGTTTTATCTTGATCATATTCCTCAGCAGGAGTCTGACTCCTGTCCTGAACACATGCTGTTCTTACACTGCTGGCAGACAGTGTAAATAATTAACCTTTTCACCATTCATTTTTGCCCACAGAAATGCCTTCAAAAGGCATTTACTCTACCTTCATTTACACTTGCCCAGAGCACAGAAATCACAGCCTGAGTCTCTCTGTTGACCTTACTGCACAGTGGTACCAGCCCTGCTGGAATTAACCAGCGTTTCAACCATCAGCCTGATCCCAGAGGAGATGTTACACGGGCTTCATGATGGCATCCAGAATACAGGCAATATCAAGTGTGAGTTTTATCCCTCTTTCTATTTTCACATTCTAAGCAGAGAAGCAGCTGACTCATTTTTGGCCAACTGTACCTTTCACAGGTATCCTTCTGTTTAACTACAGTGCACTCTAGAGTACTAATGACAGGCAATAAGCCCTTCATCTGCTCATAGACCCATTAAGTAACACACTTTTCTGCTATTCCCCAGCATTTCCAGGTAATTAGATTCTGGAACCAAGAATGCAACATGGCTTTCCCTAAATAGAATGTGATCTTCACCTGGGATATTAAAGCAGCACAGCTCTGCTGACATCACTTTATATCAGCTGAGGAGCTGGCCCATTGATTCTTTATTGAGACATGAGTATAATCAGTACCATTAATATCTTGCCAGAAGGCACTAATCCTACTTTTACAGCTTATTGTTTTTTGTAATTTTTTCAATTGTCTTTGCTGCTGATTGAAAGACGATGCTTGCATTACTGATTTCAATGAGGCCTAGAGGAATAAGAATGTAAAAAACCAGGCTTGCATGTGGAGACACTTCTGAATTTATAGTATATTTGTTGGTTCATCTAGACTACATTTGGGAGGGTGAATTGGTGCATAATTTGTGGCAATTCTATGAGCCATTTTGCGCCATGCATAATTTTACCAGCAGATAAAATTGTTGTATATAAAAGTAGAAAGCCTCATGCTCTTCTCCATTCATCTGATTTAACAGGCCAAAGTAGGCAAACAGTGAAAAAAAATGCAAGTGAAATAATGTTTTTTGAAAAAAACCAGAGTATTATTCAATAAACAAGCTAACAGATGAACATTGTCTAAGCATGAATATTGTAGGGCAACAGAAAGATGCTGCTGAATAAAAAATAATTGGTTTACAGAGACAGAGTTGTTCTCTGTGTCATCCTGCACTTCTCTGTTCTTAATTTCCCTCTTTTTTTCCTTCCTGCCTCTAATCTGACTTTCCCTCTGTATGGGTTGGATAAGCCCCTCATTGCTTTTTGGTTTTTTTCTTCCCTTTTTCTCTACTTTTCCTTTTCTTCCAACTACAACTGGATTTATCTTTATTACATGATCAGTTTTCAACTCTAAGCACGTTTTTAAATGCCTGCTTTGTATCAGTATAGAGGCATTTTCAGTTTCGAACAAATGCAGTTCCAGTTGCCCTACATGGCCATTGTGTGAAGTAGAAGGAAACCAAACGCAACAAGTCCTAAGAGAAAGTTAGGAAATCCTGCAGTCTTTCACAGAGTCAGTTGCCCTCAGAAGAGGTGAAATAGCTGAATTTACTGAATTGATACAAAAACGAGGTCTCTGAGCATGCATATTTCCCTTCCCACATCCTACAACACCCATGCTTAGAAAACATGGGACAAATTTTTAATGCAGTGATATGTATTGTTCCCACTAACACTGAGTTTCCACCAGTTTGAGCTCTGGGTTTCACAGATTGCATCCATGACATGCAGACTGCCAACCAGTATCAGGAAATATTTTTTCTCGACTGAAGACCAGAGTAGGGTTGCAGTCTTCCTTAGCTTGTGTTCAAGTGGTACATAGTAAAATCCAGCAAAAACCAGCTGTTTGTCACCATGTGCCTTATTAGCGTTAAAGTGGTGAGGAAAGCAACAAGTTACCTAGTCGTCCCCCCCTTCTTGAGGAATGCCACGAATTCTTGGGAAAGTTAGTATTTCTACCAGTATTTCATTCATTTCACAGTTTGGTGAAATGTGGGAAAAGGCAGACAATTCAGCTGTAATACTGTCGATGGCTGCAAAGGATGCTACATGGGACACTGACAATAGCTTTCTTTCCAATCAGTGTAGTGCTGAGCGTGTCCAGCTCTGAAACTACAGACCATATACATCACCTTTGGGTATGGCTGGGTTTTATTCCCAGCAGTGTCCTGGCAGCAGGACATTGTACAAATTCTGTTGAAACAGGTTTTCACAGAGGTGCAGTGGGACTCAGCAGAAAGAAAGATGGTTGCATGTTATCAGCTGAGGCCCACTGGGAAAGCAGCTACACGGACACCGGCCAAAACAAAAAATAAATGCTATATAAAATGTCCAACCATCTTGATAGCCTAGCTTAAAATGAGAAAAACAATGAAAGGCAGAGTTTAAGCTGCCACTTCATCTTTA
>NW_009258383.1:6934073-6965482 GCF_000687185.1 Egretta garzetta
GGGGGGGAAAAAAAAAAACCAAACCAAAAAAAACCCCAAAAATCCACATGGCATTTTAACAAAAGTAGGTAACCAAAGCTGGTATGTGTATTTTATTACCTCCTTTGTCATAGTATAACCAAGTAAATTAAGACAGTATTTACTGACTTAAATGTATTTTAGTGAAGTAGTGGAATGACTGGATTTTTTTACTTAAGGACTGAATGGTAAGATCTTCAGTATGTTTTCAATGTCATTATAAATGAAGTGAGAGAGCTATCTATTGATTTATCTCAGACTTTCACGATATAAAATTGTGGAGAAGTTTTTTGAAATCATATACACAAATATACATGATACAATAAATGACACCTGCCTAATACGGTTTCTAAGTGTTCCACTAGGAACACTGTGTCTTTCTCCTTTGATTTAATGGAAATTTGTTACATTCAGTGAAGTACAGTGAAGTGGAGACACCAGGTTCTTTCTTAAATGGGGGAAAATACGAGCCCTGTTACCTTTACATTTTATGAGTTGCTTGCTCTTTAGTGTTTGGCAAGACAAATAGAATTACATACTGCGAGTGACTCAGAACAGAACTTCACTATCAATCACCTGCCTGACTCTGCACAAATTCTGTAGGGCATTCAGGACATTTTGCTGCCTATGAATATTTCAGACAAGATGAATCCCTAAAAGCTTCCTGATGGATTAATACTGGAAAGTAGGACTTTTTCTTGTTTTATAGCTGTTTGTCAAAATACTATTGCCACTACCACTCTGCAGTAGAAGCATGTCTCTTTAAATGAAGGAACTAACCCAGGGGAATATTGCTGACTCTCTTTATCACAAGTCATTTGAAAGTAATGATATTTAATATATTAATATTGTATGAACTACAATAGCAGAAAATGGAGAGTTGTATTCGCTTCTAAGCCTTTAATATGGCATTAATGAAAGTGAACTACAATGGATGCTGTAATAAAGCCACATCAACAGACAGTCATCCAAAGGTACAGGCTATGGGCTTGGGCCTCTTGTAAATCTCCGAAGGTTCCCCACTAAGCGCTATGGGAGGAGAGTCCCCCACACCATACAGGCAGATTCTCTAATCCTGATAAAAATGTGTGGCTGTTGACTGCCGTTTTGTGATGACAAGCCACTTTTCTTGAAACCTTTCACTGCCAGAAACTCTGGAAAGGGACTATTCAATGCACAGAAATGACTCTGATAACTCCAGCATACATGCTCATCACTTCCAAAGTGCATATCATGGAGACTTGCTCTGTGAACACATTTACCTGCCCAAAGACCTCCCATCACTACTGCAAACAAGGCTTCCAAAATGCTTAAGACACCTCTATGAATAGTGATCTTATAATGGGAAATTGCCTTATTTTGATTTTATATTGACATCTTACATTTTGATAACTAAAATGACAGCTTTATTTTAAATATTACTTCTGCTCCTCCATGCATCCTCAGGAGACCATTCCAAAACTAATAGAATAGATCTGCTCTGATTTATGCTTTGCTCACATTGGGGAAATCAGAAGTATTGTTTGTCTCATCATTTTTATCAAAATATAATTTTGTTTGCATCTGATTCATTTAGTTCATTATCTGTCCATCTAAGTACACAGAAGGCATCCATTAGTAAAGTGTCTATTTCTCTAATCAATCTACAACCGTCTATTTCTCTAATCAATCTACAAGCAACTACAGTTGTCATAAGCCAGGCATATGGAATCACGATATGACATCCGTCATAACAACCACCCTTCAACCAACCTTGGATGTTTTACCTTTACTACTGAAATTTCTTCTTGCTTTTAACTCATCTCCAGCCTTAAACTGTGCTTCCACCTTCTGTTACACAGCTGCTACATGCCAGTCCAAGGACAGCTGCATTGCAATTCACGTGAAAGAATTCCTTTACCTCTCATAACTACCTCTCCAGGTTGTTATAAGTACTAATTAAATTTTGCATAAGGCTTAGAGACATTTGGATGCCTGCAAATTATTATTAATTGCAACCTCATGTGAAAAGCAGACATCTTCAGACTTACACAAGTCCCAAACAAAGTCATATGTGCCTAAGCATTCTTGAACTTTGCAGGAGTTTTCACAAAAAGCGTGAAATTTGGAGGTCAGGCTTACTATCAGTCAGAACATGAGCCTTTGCGGAACAGAAAGAAAATACACCAACTTTTCTCGTTTCAGACTTTGTCAAATGACAGAATATTTTTCTTTATTAGCACAAATATTAAACATGATCTGACTAGTATCACTGCCGTACATCTGTTGTAGTAATGGATATGAATTTGCCAAGCTATTCTCTCATTTTGTTGTAGTAAGAATAAAAAGCCCAACCCATTAACAAGAACAGGGTAAATGATCTCACTCCATCATTTTCAAAGGGACTGATGGAATATGAAATGGGTTTCATGGCAGTAAAGCATCATGGTATTACAGAAATTGTTTGAAATTACATAGATAAATGGACAGATAGACAGACAGATAGCTGCAAACCAGTCTCTTGCATATTTGTGTGTATATATATATATTTTATATATATATATGTCTGCATGTGTATACATATGCTCATTTGTAGTTAGATTTTAATACAGAAATAGGATAGTATTGTTTAACTTGTATTATTTATACTTGTGACACTGTATATGTCCTTACCAGACACATATTCTTCCTGTGATAAATCAGGTTGGTATAAGTAATAACTGTTGTTTCCATCAGCTGAGGATCTGGCACTGCATATGTGCATGTGTGTATGTATATGCATTGATATATGCATCTATATCTACAGGTACTAACATACATCATAAGGAAACTTGGAGTGAGAGCAGTTGAAGGTTTTCTTTTTCCATTCTAAAATATTCTATGCCCTTTTTATGTCTTCTATCTTCTTTGATGTAACAGGCAAAAATCAAGAAAGCAGAGAGAAAATCCATGGAAAAAGAAATGGCTTTGAAATGACATTAAGGTTTATCAGCGGGTTTATTTATTTATTAAACATGGTTAAAATCATGGTTTGTCCTGCAGCGGCTGGATTCCTCAGAAAAGTTTTGGCAATCTTCCTAACAAATGTTCCAGAACTGATTCCCTCATGATATGCTTTACCAGAGATGCCACAAAATGCTGGAAGTTATCCAGTGTTTCTGGACACAAACCCAGGCTTGTTATTCTTTCAGAAAAAAAAAAAAAATTATTTAGATTTCAAGTGATAAAAGGCACTTATTAAGGTTCTGGTTTATATACCCTCGCTAACATATTCCTTACAGAATACAATGAAATACCAACTTTCCCTTGGCACATGGTTAAAATGCTGAAACTCAGTACAGACAGATTTAAAGCTCAAAGCCAAATGAGGAAAAATAGGATTGTGGAGTTCTCTGAAGTCTTTCCTTTAAGAAAACTAAGAAATAACACTTTAAGTTCTGCTGTAAACAATGGGGCGTTAGTTTTCAAAATCACAGTTACATGTTTAAAAAGTGCTAAATATGCTCTTTCTGCTTCTTTATGTAAAGATCTTATGATGGCTTAACTGATTATTCACTATTTTTACATACTTTGGCTTTCTTCAGCACACAACCTACTCATGCAGGGGAAGGAAATGAAGCTTACACAAGCAGCTATGTATCTTAGAGCGTCCTAATTTCCATGAACATGATTTTGCAACGTAAGTAATCTTCTTCTTTCTTTTTTTTCCCCCTACTCTAACACATTCCACAACATAAATGCCTCTCACATCATGACTTGCTCCCGGCTCCCTGTCCCTTAGGGAGCAGCCGGCCCTTGCTGCGCCCTGAGAGAAGGGTATTGATAGCTGTACGACTTGGATGGCTGCCCCTGGCAAAAACCATGCTGAGTTGTGAAGGTCATCAAAGAAGAATTATGTTCAGATTCTCTTATTTGCTAATCAAGCAAGAATACTTTGTATTTAAGCAAAAAAAGTATTTTACAGTCAAATCTGTTGTCTTTGTTCACCTGAGATCCCCACAGACAGAATTCAGCAAAAATATGGAGATGTTCAAGAAATATGGCCCAAAAAAAAAGAAGCAAAAAGAAGTGTTATTAATAGCAAATTATAATCAACACTTTAATGTTAAAATACAGATGTAAGAAACTTAGTAAACAGCTTCAGATGGATAGAAAATAATATTAATATTTTAGACACGTAAGCACCAATTTTCAAGATGCAGACTATCATCTGCCAGGTGTAAATGTGAAATGATCCCCTATTTCCTAAGCATCCTAGCTCTTCATTACAGCATGTTTTATGCCACATAATATGTTTTCTAATATTTTATAAATTAAGTGTATGAATAGGTATTCTAACTTTTAGTGTTGGAGGTGTGAAATTAGTTTGTACTCACACGTGTTTTTGATTGTTGGGGATTTAGAACATCCGGAAGATTAGCTAGGAAAAAATTACTCCAGTTATATTATAGTGAAGTTAAAGTAATCCATACAGAACAAGAAAAAAATCAGAATAGAATTTTACAGAATTTACCATGTAAAATTAAACATTAAAATTAAGTGATTATTTAATACTGTTTTGGGGATTCAATGGATTTTAAAGAAACCCTTGTTTTAGGCACTAAACATCATAGCGTGCCTCATTTCTCATAGCCTCTGAGCCTCCTTCACATCGCAGTTATCACAAATTCTCTGTAATAAGAAGATCATTTTGTTTACAAACCATAATCTTGCAAAACATTTGCATCGCTAATGTAATTAAGTACTTGTGCACATGCTAATGTGTTCTACCTAATCTTAGGTTAGCAAATTTTCAATACTGTGTAAGGGATAGAATTATAATTTCTTCCTTTTAATAAATGCTTCAAGGTTTAATGACAAAAATTAACTGGATAGCATTAGTATATTCTGAGAGACAAAAAAAATCCAGGCTGCGGGAAATTATCCTGCCACAAACAAACAAAAAGATCTTTCTATGTAAATTTTACATGACTAATGCTAAGTGTGTGCTGAGCTTTTAAGAAATTAAATTGCTGTGCTATGTTGAACCATCATTTCATGCTCCAAACTCAGCTGAAGTGAATAACTGCTAACCAAATAGTCTTAGTCCAAAACTCACTGATGTCAGTAGGAGACATTGTACTTGTTTGGCTATCTATTAAAGTGTAACTAGCACTCCAGAAGCATAGGCTAAACCACAGCTCTGTCTGAAATGTTCTGACTTGAGACTAGGTGCTGTGTGTTGAAGCAAATTACTTTTAGGCATCTGTGTTATACCTTAAGGTGGAATATATAATAATATAACTCATTGTTATATTAAAAGCTCATGATTCCTAAACAGACCTTTCATTAATTACTGCCTAAGAAAACAATTGGCCCAAGCCAGAGAAAATGCAGAATAATTATCACTGTGCTCAGTCTCTTCTAGGACTGGATCCTCAATATGGCTATATAATACACTGCTAATGAGGCTTCATTAGAGAGCACCCTCTCAGTCTAAATAATTTCTGTTTTCACATTTATTACAAAATAAAATACAGACTTGTTCAGTTTTCTGAGTAAGCCCTTTCCATGTTTTTACCTATGAAAGCCCTAAATCCACTCACTTATTTCTCCACATTAGTTTATGTGTAATACTTAAAATAGTTGGCATTTACCATGTAGTCATTAAGAAGAAATTGGTTACTAGGCCATATCTTCTTTGTCTTAGAAGCAGGAGTTTCCAGGGTAGGGACATAAATCATATCAATAAAACATGATAAACATATTAGCAAAGTAGCAGAAACAAGAAATCTCAACTCTTCCAGTATGGCCAAGCTGTAATCCATGCAACGAGTGAAGAAACAGGATTTGAAGGACAATAAACACAACTTTAGGCCACCTCTAGCATTTGCTATGAAATGACCTCATCAGAAATATGTTCCAGCAAGACTCCTTCCCCATGCTTAGCCAAACTGTGCTGGAGACCAAACGACTGGGTTTATGTGTGCTTTTATCTCCTCAAGATGCTCAGAGTATTTGAGTGGCCAGAAGGTAACTCAGAAATCCTATCTTCTTGTGCACCTAAGGTCTTTTCATGTAGTTATGGTTACAATTACTGCAGCATTTACTGCTTCTGAACAATTTTAGTGCCAGGTCCTAGGCAAGGGAGCTCTTACTGACTTAGTGTTTCTGAAGATTAAAAGGTTATCTAACAGTTAGACTTAGAGATTAAATATTACAAAAACAACATTCATTAGGATATTTGAAGATTTTAAATGTCCTGAACACAACATTTATCTTTCATTAGTCATGTAGTGAATACTTTGTGAACAATTTCTTCTCCCAGAGTGTTTGCCTGCTCTTGGTACAAACCCTCAGATCTACATTCAAATGTCATTCATGAACTAGGATAGTCTCTTAATTACTGAATACTCATTACCTGAACCTGTTTTCTTTCTTCTCCTGTTTAGAATAGTACCTAATTCAGGTGCAAAAGCACTATCATCTTAGCTAAAGGATCAGTTAAACTTCAGGAATGAATATTAACGATGGACACGACTGAATTTTGTTCAGTTTATTGCTAATTATCTTTATTTCCAGAGACTGCTCAAGCAATAGGTCACAACATCACTGCTCACAGAAGGACAGATCTTGTTAGAAAAGGGGACTACTCAATTGCTTAATAAATGCCTAACAGCAGAAGGGGTGATAAATTCTGCTGCACGCTGGAGTGTTTTTACTTTCAAACACTTGGCTTTATAATGTTAGCATTGTTGTCTTAACATCGGGTTTTTTTCTGTGGAGCTTTATAATGAAGACACTTACTGAATATTTAGAGCTTGTCATATCCACTTAGAGTGTACTTAAGTACACTTCAGGCCACAGTGAAGTTGTATTCATCACACTCGAGAAGTGGAAGACAAGTACTAAAGATTCAGTAAAGGCAAAGCATTATAAAACTGCAACTTTTATGAAGTCCAGATGAAATAAAAAGAATTTAAATATAATTTATAATTCAATAAAAGCTGTTTTAATAAAACATGTCTAAACTGAGCTTATGAGCTTCATATTAATACATAATATAAATTATATCATAAAATTATTTAATACTGAAGTAGAAAAATAACCCTCAAATAAGATGTCAAAAATATACTGCTATACCACCACCATCAGTATTTTACTGTTGTAAAAACCATGGGTCCAATTTCCCACACAGTGAAGTTAATAAAGACGAGGTTTATGTTCACACAGTGAAGTCCAGCGTTTCTTTACTTTCTCTGATGCATGCAGTTAACAATCAGTGCCAAATTAAGATAAGCTTCCAACCCTTTTTTTCCATTGAAGCCAAGTCTCACTGTTTTCTTTTACTGCTTTGCACTATTCACCGTACTAGCAATTTTCCCATTTGTATCTTCACAAAAGCCATATCAGAAAAAAAAAGATCATGGAGATTTGTAATGTTTCCAAAATGAGACTCCAGCGTCCAGTTCATATTTGCTCTCCTCCCTCCTGCTGTTCTCCTTTACGCTCTTCTCTGCCACCAAAGACTTTGGCAACCCAGCCGATGTGATCTCCCCTCTCCGGTTTTCTGCCACAGCCCTTGGAAAAGCTTTCATCCTCCTGCATAAAGGAAAGAGCCCCTAACTACAACAGACAGAGCAAACCAGCTGGTTTGTACTGGATCTTGGGCAAGGAGAGAGCAACACACAAGAAGGGAAAGGCTGCGTATCAAAGCACCCGCACAGAAACAGCCCAGGAAAGGTGCACGTCCACTGAGCGTGGCCAGCGTGGGCTGACTCCCACATTCAGCCTGGGTGCTGTGCTCAAACCAGGCATTAAACACCAGCACAATGGGTGGAAAAAATGACAAATCCCACAGATTAATGTAGTCTGCTTGTATATTTTTGACAGACTAAGCGCGTTAAATATAATCAGATCACTCGCTTTACACCTCAGCCGTTCAGTATGTTTTGGTTATTTGCTGCAGCTTGCAGTCCCCATGTCAATCCCTTCAGGATTGTCTCCTCCTTTTAGAGAAAAGAAAAAGCAATACAAGTTGTAAAACCCCTGGTTTTTCAGACATGCCTGCAGAAGCTGATTCATTTTTAATAGAACTGCAGTACTTTCGGTTTAAATCATATTAATGTAAAAGCATGTTTCCTAGCCCATTAAAGCTTAAATTGTGCAGATTAATATACTACCTCGACTACTGCTCTATTTTGGAAAGCAACCAAATTGAAAACTCAGTTCAGTCTGAAACAAACATTTTTTTTATTATTATCTTTGATATAACCGGTCTTGTTACTAGCAGTATATATTGCCAGTGTAATTTGAGGCAATTGAAACAAACGAGGGTATAGTTATGCCAGATAAAATATAAGACCGTTTCATTTCCTCTGTGAAATGTCAAAGTTTATGATTCTGGTGTCTAGAACAGAATAGAGTTGAGATAACCACAACCCACACACCAGTTTCATTTGTGGATTGCAGACGCTCCTTGATCTGTGCCAATAGATTACAGTAGTATGTTTTTAAAGAGCTCATCATTTATATAAGAAGACAAGAGTTGAAATGAAAATGTGTAGAGGAAAACAGCCCTCATAAAGTGAAAGAAGCCCAAGATAGCTGTAAGGTGACATAACATCTATCAGTGAAATGAAACAGCTGTCTCAGGCAAGACAGATAAAAGTAAATGACTTCAAGGCAGAGGAGGAAAGTCAGGACCAACCCTGGATTCCTCAGTCTTAAAGGAAGTCCATAATGAAGAAAGAGGCTTGAGTACTAAATGTAAGCTTTGAAAAACTTCTCCACATCTGGCAGCTGTTGGACAAGTATTGGAATAGATGGTGCATTGCTGGGGTTCAGTATGGTAATTTTTGTCATCCTTTGTGTTCTTGGTACGTATATGACAAATCAGATTTTTTAGAGACAACTTAGAAAATTTTGAAAGCATAGCTCAATGACATTTAAAATATTTCTGAAAATATTTTTTTCCACAAAAAGCCCTCTGTTAAAGACACAATGATATGGAAAAAAAAATCTTTACGTGTCTTAAACACAAAGTCATTATGAGAAGTTGAAAATTGCTGCTGAAAGCTGTAATGTTGAAGTACTTCAGAGTTGAAAGTATTGGCATTCCAATTAAATGAGAATTAGTGCCTGTTTCCTTAAAGTTTCCCTTGAAATTAAGCAAGTGAACAAGAACTAATGTAGTCTAGCCTGGAAGGAAATATAATTTTTAATGCCGTGCAGCAGATCAAGCAAAATAATCCTATTTCAAACATTATGTCATTAGAGTTGATCAGGATGATTAGTTTTGATTGGGCAAAAAATAGCCTAACACCAAAGTAAATTATCTGTTCAGATGGAAGAATGGAGAGAGCTTTAAAATTGTCATTGGGTGTTGGGTGTTATTTTTATACTAAGTGAGAACTGAGCACTTATAACCATGTTTTATGTTCTTCATTATCTGAAGCCTTACTTCCCTACATTCACACGTGAACTTAAATTTCTGGCAGAGTTCTGAACACTCACCAGTGAACGGGTCCACCTACCAGTGAACAGGTCCATCATAGCATGTAAAAATAAAAGTGAAGTTGCTTGAACTCTTCGTAAATCCAAGAAAGATCGAGTTAGAACTGCTGATTAACACTGAGGACGTGTCTGATTGATTGTCAGTTAACAACACAAGTATTGTTCCTGTCATCAGCCCACCAGATCACTGGAAATGGGAGTTAAGGGTGAAAGACTTTTTTTATTCTATTCTTTTCTTGTATTTGTTCTGGAGGTGGTTTTGGCCGATTAAACTGGCCCACAAGCTATTCATGACAGCAAATGTAATTTGTGGTATTCAAACAGTGCGATATGTTCATGTAAACGATGATGTAAATAATGCTAAAGAAATATTTCCATTACAGGCTAATATAAAAGCAATTATTAGATGCAGTAGTAGCATTACACATTTTACTAAATACTAAAAAAAAAGCAGTCTTGCATATGGAGAAGTTATTTGAGACAAGACAACAGGCACAGGAGTAGAAAACTACGTCTACAAACCAAACAGGCTAGGGTTGATGGACTAGCACGTGTTAGTGCAGTCTGTCACATTGCCAGTGATGCCCAAGGTACAGCTTTGGTTCAGCGCCCTCTCAGGCCATGTCTAGACATGGTATTGGATTTAACTCAGTCCAGGGAATCATGCCACCAGGTAGTGTACATGCAGCCAGCGTATTCTGAAATGTTAGTTTAGCTGTAAGGATGTGGCCCATAACCTTACAGTTGGCCTAAAGTCAGAGAGGTGTGCGTGGTCTGTTTTGTTTACAGGCATGTTTTGCTATCTGTCATGAATGCATTACTGAAAAATTTAACAGTGAGTGATACAGTGGCCTCCAAAGCACGGGAGACAGTCCTTCATGAACTTCTCTAGCATGAGTCCTTCCCACGGACTGCCGTTCTTAATGAACTGCTCCAGCATGCATCCATCATTTCCACGGGGTGCAGTCCTTCAGGAACAGACTGCTCCAGCATAGATCCCCCGTGGGGTCACAAGTTCTGCCAGCAAAGCTGCTCCAGCCTGGGCTCCTCTCTCCACAGGTCCACAGGTCCTGTCGAGAGCCTGCTCCAGCGCAGGCTCTCTGAGGGGTCACAGCCTCCTTTGGGCCCATCCACCTGCTCCAGCGTGGGGTCCTCCCCAGGCTGCAGGGGGACAACTTGCCTCACCATGGTCCTCACCACAGGCTGCAGGGGATTCTCTGCTCCAGCACCTGGAGCACCTCCTGCCCCTCCTTCTTCACTGACCTTGGTGCTGTAACCGTAATTGTTTCTCTTACATATTCTCACTCCTCTCTTCTGACTGCTGTTGCTGTTGTGCAGCAACCTTTTTCTCTTCTTAAATACGTTATCTCAGAGGCGCTACCACCGTTACTGGTGGGCTCGGACTTGGCCAACAGCGGGTCCCTCTTGGAGCCAGCTGGCATTGGCTCTCTTGGACATAGGGGAACCTTCTGGCAGCTTCTCACTGAAGCCATCCTTGTAGCCCCGCCCCGCCACCAAAACCTTGCCACACCAACCCAATGCACCTCTTTTTTCCAGCCTCCACCCTTGACTGACTTCACTTTCACTCATCTAAGGAAGGTGGTGATGATGACGATGATTAAAATGTAACTGTTCAAAAAGAGGCAGCAAGAGAGCTCACTGTAAAAGGTTTACTTTGGGCAGTACATTTCATAGACCAAGCAGCTGCTTTGCTCCGCACAGCCAGCTTCCAAAAATCCCATTCACAACCCTGCTGATCCTCCAGCCTTACAATCCTCTGTGAGGTATACTGTCCCCAGTAGATAAAAGACTATGTATTTGCCATCATGTTATTTGCTAATGTCTCTGATATCCTGAAGGACAATTCATTGTTTTAATGCATGATATAGTGTAATTCATCATGCGGCGAGAACAATACTAATCACCCTTCCTGTTTGCATCAGCCATCACTCTTCAGCCCCTATTGTATCTGAAGCAATCTGAGCTCGTTTATATTAATCATGAGTTGTTTGTATAGAAAAAAGCCAAGTTGCAAATTGTATGCATAGGTACCATACTGCAGAGAAATACAGAGTTGAGTAGATAAAAAGAGGAAATGAGAAGGATGTTTTCTTTTTTTAGGTTTATAAAGCAAATAAATAGATTCAACAAACAGCATATAATCAAATGGTACTGAGAAAAAAACATTCAGGAAACCTAATGTGAAAATGCAGATAAGCTCATTTGAAAGAAATTGAAGAACTTTCAAACTATCAGAAGGCTTAAAAATTCCCTTCTGATTTGCCCTCTTGAAGAACTGCAATACAAACACTATGAAATCTTGCATATACCTTTTCAATGGTATGTCTTTAAGGTATAGCTCTGTACCAGGTTCAATGCATTTGCAGTGAGATTTATCAACCTCCCCTCCTAAGCATGCAAGCTGGACATGTTTTTATTTTCATTTCCATTATTAAGGGTTTCTTACTTTATATCTGAGCTACTGGGATTAATGCAGTATTGTATTGCTTATAAAAGAAGATTAGCTTTGACTCTTCAGTTTACAATTAAACCTAAATATAAATGCTTCTTGCATATGTTTGCTACAAAATGCATATGCCTAATTTTAAATCAAGAAATAATTTTACATCTGAAATAGTAACATTGAAATTAAATGTGCCATCAGAAGTGAACTATATCCTTAAATAATTCTCTGACTCATGGCTATTATAGTTTTCCATGGACATAATACGTCATAAACCAGTGTATTTTAAAGATGACAGTACAAAATAACCCTCCATAATATTTCATATGAATATTTCCCAAGGCACAGTATAAAACCAGGGTGTAAAAGGTGCTACATCATTTAGAATTAACTGAGTCAAGAATTCTTATTTTTCTCTTTAGCTTTTAATATTTATTAACCTGTCAACTTGGATGCAAGCCAAAGCTGATTTCCATATTTCTACTAATGACTAAGAAATTTTCTTTTCTAGTCTTAAACCTTATAACAGAATAGCTCACAGAGAGCAGTTTCAGATAACAATAAGACTAATCTAAATGTACAGTTCAGCTACAACCATACTTTTTACACTGTCAATCCCATTTCAAAGGGTCAGTTCCCCCAGAGTATTCATAAAATCCCTTGTAAGGTTAACACCTGTTAGATATTAGGAAACCAAGGGGAGAATATAAGCAATCTCCATATCAAGGCAATATTTATCAGTAAGCTAATTTAATGTATAGCAGAATATTAGCCTTAATATTAGCCTAGGGAACGGAAGAAAGAAAATGCATTCTTTTGACACAAGTCATTGGCTGACATTTTGGTAACCAGATCTGGTAACGGTGTGACTTCAAGTTCCATGAAGATGCCTTGATTCTCTTCTTTTTTTATTCACCAAATGCTCACAAGATACAGCTCCTTCACAGATATTCAAGTCATACATTTCTACCTGCTAATGCCCAATGGTTGGTTGTTTTCAGTGGTTTTTAACACAGAAAGAAAATAAGGAGGCGTCCCATTACCATAGTACGTCAGAAGCGGAAGAAATTACATTGGTAGCTGCCCTCAAAATGAGGCAAATGAGTGGTATCACTCCAGTAGTGTAGTTACACTGGGCTTGGATTTTAAGTCTCGGTATCAGGAAAGCACTAATAAAGGCATTTAAGGCACAGCAATAGTCTCACTTACAGGTTTCCAGGCATGGCTTACAGTATGTATCAGACTGTTAAGAGCACTGGGGTTTTTTAGGAATAGTAAAAACAAAATTTCATAAAGGTTCAAGTGAAAAAGTCTTCCCCTGAGAGTATCATTATTGATAGGAATTATTGAACAGATAGGCAAAGCATTAGATTATTACAAGATACAAAAATGTCTTTAAAGGATTCATTCATCTGAAACAGGATTGGAAAAATATTACTGACGACATTCTTTTTGAGCTGGATATATATTCTGCCATGTGATTTATGAAATAGGAATTCCATCATCCTCTTTGTTGTTCTGCTAGCTAAAAAGAAGACTTTAAAATGGCAGTTTTCTTCTAGAATTAAGATTTATTGAAGAGATAATCAGAAAGATTAGACTTGTCAATATCTGCTGGATGTATGGCCTGAGCAACTCATTTTTCATTTTGCCGAACAATTCTTTAAGCTCATAACAAGTTTTCTAAAAAACACCCTTCCTTGCATGAAGCCTTATTTTGGTAACTTTTTTTAAAGTGAGTAACAAGGTAACCACCAGATTTCTAAGACATCAGAAGTAATCCAAGATTCCTAAACATTCTTTTGTTGCTTCCACGAATTTAAGGTGAAAAAATTGTGCCTTATTCAGTTTTATTTCTATTTATTCCTTTTTTCAATAGCTTTATATAAACACATATCAGAAGCAGCCTTGATAAAAGCACATGTTGTATTTCTCAAGTAAAGGAAAATTTTACTGGTATCCCCACTGTCTGATTCATTGTATTAATTAATAAATCTAGTCACATAGTAGCAGCACTGAAACATGACAGGGAAGTAAATTGCTCCATGTTGTAAGTGGTAGGGTATTTACATATTTGTCCAATTTTTCTGCTGATCTACAAACATATTAGTGCTTTACATGATTTTTTTACTTTACAACTTACACATAATGTTTCTGCCTAACATTAGATAAAAGGTTAAAGGAAGGCTTGGTGTTTTAAAGGAAAACTCTTTTCCCACTTAGCAACAATTCATCATCCAAGCCCAGGGCCTCCTGAAAGCGGCTGCAAAGACAAGAGTGGATATTCTGTTTTTTTCACTTGCTTTCTGGCTGTCATTTATTTTATTAGCAACACTACAGGGGACCAATTATAACAAGAATAAACAAGATATCTATTTGGGTTTTTCATTATTTGACTGCTACAGCTCCTTTTCCTCCATTAGAGTTTTTCAGCTGAAAACACCCCATGATTTTGCCTATAAACAGGATTTTGGAAGCATACTTAGAGTAATGGTATTCACTGGTGCAGAATAAACTCAATCATAATGTTAAAATGAAAACTCTGGGTTTGTTTCTGCACAACTGCAATCTTCAGTGTGAATTTCAGTCTGGCTGCACCTTAGACTACCTTTAAAAGAGTAATTGCAGTGCTGCCCTGTTTCAAAGACTTTGCCAGAAAAGAACAGCTTTAGCCAGTGGTCCCCTGTAGATCTTTCAGGAGATGTACTTGGATTAAATAATAGCTGTACCCATGTGTCTAGGTCAATGTTGTCAAATTTACAACCTCTGTCAAAGGCAAGGCCAAGTCTTGGTTTTGTTGGCCCATATGACTTATGACTTAACTTGTATATCTTTATGGCTTACACTATTTGCCCTACTATAATAACCTTGGAGAAGAAGAAAAGCATACACTACAAACAGAAAAATTTGACTATGCTACAGCTGTTTAGCATTGATTCATTGACATATTTAAGTCTGTTGAATCTTTAGGGTCAGCATGAAGGATCTTTGTGGATTTTAAAAAAAAAAAAGTAAAGATGTTGCACTCAGGCTGCAAAGAAAGCAGTTTATACCACATCAAGCCACTGGCTACTGGTTGGGCATGAAAGTTTGGTGAAACAACCATCAAAATGAACTGAAGGTATTTGTTCCTTTGATACTCCAAACACAGTCTGGATGCAACCCCAAAGTTTGCCCCTGCCAGAGTTATTTTTGATGATTATAATTCCATTCCAGCCATAATTTTCTACTCAAGTCCAAATATTTAATACCATATGGGCAAGAACTCAGAATAAGGGAAACTATTCATGCCTCTATTCACACTAATTAACACTTAAAAGATCTGTGAGAGTCTTTGTGTGAAACTTTGCATTCTTGCTTTCATCTTTGTTTTTATTTTGTATGAAGTTTTCCCGCCCTTAATGCTTATATGCTTTCCAAGTTAATTTGTCTCACAGCAGCCCCACGTTTCTCTAAGTCTGTGAAATACCTTCCTTGCCAACATATGTAGACTTACTTCTTCTAGAAGACCAAAACCCACCAGCCTACCTATCATCTGAGTATCAAAAAACAACGACAACATTCATGTTAACTATCAATAATCATGTGAGCAATAGGATGAGTTACTGTCCTTGTTAAAATGTCATTTCTTATCCCTCATATTTATTTTATACAGATTATAAACCTTCTGGGCAAGAACCTTTCCTTTGTCTGGAAAAGGATGAATAGTTGTATCTGCATGTTTTGGATAAAAGCAGGGCAAGGCTAACAGTGAGGATGACGGTGTGGATGTGGCCTGCATGTCACAGTTTTTGGGTGATGGCTGCTGATTTTGAGATGGTGTGTATGTTAGTCTGGAGGCCTCATGAGCACTCAGTGTTACCAATGTAGGTTGCCAGATTCTGTGCTGAAAACTGTGTATGGAAAGATGATGGCCTTGGGGTATTTCAGCATATTTAACTGCTGCTGAATTTTGTGCTTGCCCGAAGTTATCAGTATCTTTCCAACCTATTGCAGTCTAATAAAAAATACTACTTCTTCATACAAACTTCAATACAAACAAGTGTTTCTATATTATTTGCTTTTGTTAAGTAGACTTCACATTTATATTGCACAGGCAGTATCTCTACACTTGACAAAAAGCATAAAAGAATGCAATGATTCTGTTTTGAATGCTCATTAATACAATTTTACTTCCATAGAGAATGAAGTGCAAAGAAATTTATGAACTGTGTTCCAGGTTCAGAAAAAATAAAAGGAACATCTTCACCTGGTGAATTTATCAGATCTATGAACTGTAGATGAGGTTCTGGCTTATGGCGTTAGAGCAGAAGGTAAGAAATACACCATTTGGGTTTCAGTTTGGCTTTGGTTTTCACCCAACATCACTTACTAAGTTTATGAGTGTGCTTAGGGAGTTAAAAATTATCTGATTGTGGTATCATGACATGTTTTAGTGGTGGACTTGGCAGTTAACGGTTCGACTTGATGATCTTCAGGTTCTTTTCCAGCCTAAATGATTCTATGAAATTTTAGCATTTCTTGGCCAGCTTCAGCCACTCGTTTAGCTGAGGGCTCCTACCTCTGAAAATGGAAGCCTGTCAGACCTTTATATAGAGACTCCCAGGCCTGATGCAAAATGTTTATTTCATTTAGCATTTAATGCTTTTGTTTCTGTAATTTCCATACTTGTTATTACTTTCATACTCGACAACATTTGCTACAGAAAAAGCAAATAAAGTGTCTGATTTGACTGACAAACCACAATACTTGAAGCTTATCATTTGCAACTCAGAGCAACTCAGTCAACCAAAGCTGCTTCTTTTCAGCCTATTTCCTTAGAAGTTCCATACGGAGTCCTTACCCTCAGTGCAAGGTTTTATCCAGATAATGATGAAATGAAGATAAAGTCTTCATTGGGTTTTGGTCCATCTTTGGACAGTTTCTGTCAACATTATTTTACAGAGAAGAGGAAGGATCTGGAGGATCCATAAGGATATGGAGGTCAAAGACAGCAAAGGCTGCAGTGCACTGGTGAAAAACAAGCAAAAAAACCCAACCCGATAGTCTAAAAAGCTAAAGACAGTGAATGCTAATTAATTAATCTTGATTAATTAGTCTATTCAGACCATAACCCTATCAAGTTCCTTGACTTGATTTTGCCAAGCTTCCTGAGTCCATGCTATTTTCCTCTTATTCTGTGTACTGAGTTCCCAGTGCTCTATCTGGAAGCCTAACTGTAGTAGAAGTACTGACAGAGTCATCCTTGTTCTATTTTATCCTAATTTAGTGGCTAGGAAGAAAGTTTCACATGATCCATATAATAAATCCAAAATACTAGAGATCTAAATTACATGTTTCCCCAATGTTTTGCAGTATTTCTTGAAAGGAAGAGGTTAGGAGGATTAAAAGCTCTGTGCTGCCATGAAAATGAGATTTTGCAGTTCTTCATCCTGCAAGACTCCACAATGGATATTTTTTACATTGCACTGAAAGAGGAGACCTTTATACAAAAAATGAACGAAGAAATTCCCTGAACAACAACAACAACACAATCTCTATTTGTAGTTTGTGCACAGGCTAAACACTGATAATTTAGTAAAGGAATTAAAATAACTAAAAAAATAATTATCTCAGTACTACTTTGACATGGAGTAGAGCACTTGGTAGTAATGAGCCATCAGAAGCCAATAAAAAACATTTTATTCACGTAGGAACTATTTTTCTCTGACATAGCTCTTCCAAAGGTGTTGGTCTGATGCCTCATATATGGCAGCAATTAGAATCAGGGGGCTCCGGGAAAATAGCTAATAGATTATGAACAGGATAATGCTACACCTAATCCTGAAAGCTGAATGAATGACATAAACAGTTCCAGGTAAAGATTCATTGAGGTGGAGAACTCTGTGAAACACTGAGTTATCCTCCAGTAAAGCCAATTTCACACAGCAATAAGCTTTTAATACTATTCCCACTCTAATCCAAATCCAGTAGTCTCTCCCCACTGCTGAGAAATATTTTTATATATTTACAATGCTTAAGAAGTACCATCATGACTGATTAAACTTAAACCATGCCAAAATAAATTAAATCTATCTGGGAATTGATTGTCCTTTCTTTTCTAATCAGCTTTTGAAAGGAAATTAAGGTTTCTTAGGAAAAACAGATTGAGACTTTGTTTCTACATCTGTCCATCTCCCCTACCAACATGTAAATCTGTTGACCCACTTTTACAAGACAGAACACAGTGGTTTAAGTTTCTACAACGATTGGGTTACTACTAACTTCATGAAAATTGGGAAAATTGGGAAAACAGGAAGGAGGAGATCCAAATATGCATCCCTGATGTGAAGTGAGACAGAAATACAGAATTTATTGACTGTGGTTGGGATCAGCCAAATGGCCACGCAAGCACGCATCCAGCACCCTAGCTAGCTACAGCACGTGCTCCCGGGGGATGCCATGAGATGATGGAAAACTTGGGCTTCCTTTTCTTGGAAGAGTTAGGGGACATCATTACAATCTGTAGGCAATGAGGTGTTAATAATTCGACTACTCACAAAATAACTTGTTTTTATTGTGTTTATTCATGTACTTGATAGCTCAAAAATGTTAGGGAGTTTTTTATTTAAATGTGAATATTTACTATTAGCATATAGCAAACAAACAAATTGCTCCTGTAAAAAGTAGACTTTAATAGTGTACTTTCAGAATCACAGAAAAAGTCATTTCTAACAGCGAGTAGGGAGTTGTATTAGAGAAAGGAAGATGCTATTTTCCCAAAAACTAATTCTCCGGCTCCTTGCCTCACTGCAGAGCTTCTGACTGTAACCTTTCCTACACCGCCTTCTCCCCAGTTCCTTGCAAGAATCTTAACAGAGAGAGAGCCTGGCTGATCCTATTGTTTGACATGCAAATCTTTTGAGAGAAATACTACATTTGAGAGAAAAAGGAGAAATCTTTTGTCTAGCAAGTTTATTTGGTTATTATTATCATTACTACTACTATTATTATTCTTATAGATGCTTCATGCTGTTGAAGAGATAAATAAATAGTAACATAATTTCTAGAGAGATGGAATAGCTGGAGGAGGACTGAGATAATATCCAGCACTGCATATTAAATTTTTGTTTTCAAATTATTATACCATTTCTTATGTGTCTTTAATGTCAATACATATGGAACATCTACCTACTTATATAGAACACTAGAATTCTTTTGTATGTTGCAATTCTGCCTTTCTTCCTTTCAAAATGCTGAGATTTTCTATGAAACTACCACTGTCTCCCTAATGTGTCCCAGTACAATCATCCTCATTACCAAAAATTGAGAATTTCTGATGTAACTGCTAAACTTCCAAGGAGTTGTTTGGGATTTAGAAACACTGCTCTCATTGACTTTAACAAGATCAGTGAGGCTTTACTGCATGCAAAGCTTTGAAAATTTAGGTGGAACCGTTAAGCATTAATGACTACAATTGTTAGACTCAAATAAATTGAAACAATTGAACTAATAATACCATAATGCCTCACCAGAATCTTATGATGGTTTCTCATAAAATAAAGAATAATTTATCAAGGAATTTTGTTTTGTCCTTCCTTCAAATATTCCTTTTTGATGTCTCCTGTCAGCCATGACAAATAATTCCCACAGTAGTACTGTTGACTGTATTGGTGCTGTACAACTGGGTAAGCTCTTTTTTGTTTTTTGTTGTTTGTAGATAATTACAAGTGTCTTAGAGCTCTTATAAGCTACTGCTTAAGTATTTGCCATTGTGGTATTATAGTCTGTTCCAGAATATAAATACATATGTGTATATATATACACACACACACATACGCATGTATATCTTTACATCTGAGGAGATAGATAGAAAAATAACAAAGGAAAAATGAAAATTGGTGAACTGGTTCTGAAAATGCAATATATGTCTTAATGTTACAATGCATTTTAGTGTTGGGAATAGGAAAATTGGTGGAGAAAGAGTACTAATTTTTGATGTGGCTTGAAAAAAGGAAATAATAACAGAAAGAACAAATGAGGGGTGAAAAGCCACAGTGTACAAAAATTAACAAATAAACGGCAGACTTTATTATGACAGCTGAGGGAAGAAAGGACCATAGCCACTAGGAAGTCTGCAATCAGAGATTTTGTATGCAGGGGAACGTGAATTCTCCAGCGAGATGCACACATCCGACTGCATCAGGGAAGGGAGTAATATAGAGCCCAACACACAGATCTAGCAAGAGAAGCATAAAAACAGAGCAAGTGTCCATCTTCTTTTCTGCTCATCTCTGCCTGCTCTTGTCCCTAACATCTCTCTCTAAACAGTCCATCTGTGGATACTTCCCAAGAAACCTGTAGCTATCTGCTGGAAGCCTTCAGAAGTGGAGAACAGGAAGGCTGCTGAGGTTTCTCAGCGGAAAAGGGATGTGTATGGCATCCAGGAAACCCCAACTATGGAAGGAGACCATGGCGGCTGTGCTGGTGTTTCCTCAGGTCTCTGCTCTCTGCTGAAAGTATCACAAGCTCCAAAGCATTGCTTCTCCAGAAAGCTTTAGACAGAAGAGGGCTGACTTGTCTGGGACACCAGATAAATCTGAGCAAGCACAGCTTTGTGTGCCACTGAGTGATGAGACTGTGAATTACACATGTGAAGTAGCTGGGAGAGGGTGTAGTCAAAGTAAATTTTCTTGGTCAACTGCCTAGACATCTCGAATAGGAAAAAAACTACGCATTGCGTTATCACCCAAATAAATTCTGTATCCTTTGTTTTCTGAGCTTCCCTAGGAAGGCATCTTATTAACACCAGCTTTTAAAATAGCCATAGCAAGTGACACAAATAAAGTACTTAAAGTCCATGTCTTCTGGAGGGTACAATTACAGGCAGTTAGAGAAGACAATTTTGGGTGAGTAGCAAGAGTGCATTCCACACCATTTCAATGTTTTCATATTCAGTAATCATATTCCCTAGCCTGTAATTCACCACAAACCTCTACAAATCCTTGGGGCA
This sequence comes from Egretta garzetta, assembly GCF_000687185.1. Classification (NCBI taxonomy): domain Eukaryota; kingdom Metazoa; phylum Chordata; class Aves; order Pelecaniformes; family Ardeidae; genus Egretta; species Egretta garzetta. The sequence continues at coordinate 6,955,022 of NW_009258383.1, forward strand.
CTGCTGGATTTGCCACTGGGATTTATAAAGTGAATGATGGGATGCATGGGCTACATTGTGCTTTACGGTAAAAGACATTTTTTGTCAAATAGTCACATTAAATTTGTAGCTGGAACTAGCTGCACAGTAGTTAGTCTTAAAGGGTTTGATCCCGTGAAAACATCCCAAAGCAAATAACTCGCCTATTGATATAAGGGTGGATGTTTTCATTTCAGAGAGATGAGTCATATAAGCAAAGCTCTGCATGCTGTTTTACAGATTTTAAGTTGGATCGCATTATTATCTAAGTTATTTCTCTCTTCATGCAATATATTTATTATTCTTAAATAATCCTCCTGGTTATACAAGCAGAAAAAAAGTCACTTCAAACAATAAAGCTCTCCACATATAGTTTTGTAATTCACCTAATGTTAGGGTAGGTGACTTCCCTCCTCCTCTTCCGCATTTGTCGTTTAAATAAATAAAAAACCTAACAAATAGAAAGTGTTGCTTCTGGGCTTAAATTTTCTGTCATTTTTCATTTGAGACAATTTTTTTACAAATGAGTTAAAAGCTCCTCAAAAGTCTTCTAACAAAAATGCTGATGTAGTTTGGTAAGAGCTTTGGTAGGAGGATGCTCTAATTGGTGCAGATGGATAGCTACAAAACTGTCAGTTTAGCTCCACAGCAGTCACTAAACAAAGGAGTTTATATATAAACGATAGTGTTTCCTCCTGAGTTAGTTTCATTCCAACATTTATTTCCATTTGTACTCATTTTGTTTCTCACTGATTAAATTATTTCCCAAATCACCTTGTTTTTTCCATCATTCCTTATAGTTAAGCACTACTACCAAATTGTTTTTCCTCAATTTACATATTAAATGCAATAAAATGTGTTACCACAGAAGTACATGCCTCAAAATGTGACAACCTGAAAACATATAATTTGCTGTGTTAAAGTGGGTTCAAAAACTGTGAAATGTTTCATTTTTTTTTCTTGCTAGGCAGCTAAATTTGCTCTATTTCTAGTCTGCCCTGGGCAGTCCTTAAAATAATTTCTAAGCATTTAGCTCAAGGTAAAAGAAATGCTTTATTTTATAAAAAAACCAAATTTTATATTTTTAAGTTCAAAGTAGGCCATCTTGGCCTAATTAGGTGGTTATTCAAAATATTGTGAGGACGAGTCAAACCTACACTAACAGCACTGGTGAAATTGCACTGAAGACAAAGCAACTAAGCTTTAATTTGGTCAAAAACATAAGCAGAAAGAGTACCTTCACTATGCAAGCTCTGACCTCTAAGTAAAAATTTCCTATGTTTCAGTGTGAATTACCTAATTTGACTTAATCAAATCAATTTAAAATTAATAATGATTACAGTCCTTTTGATAGTGTAAGTGCACCTGAGTTGCTGGAGACCGCTGGGCTCCTTAGGGCACCCATCACCCCATTTTTAGGCTGCTCATTCTCAGCCCTTCTCTGCCGCGCTTCATGCCAGAAGGATGTGCCTGCTCCTGCTTAGTTATAAACTGCCATGCAGGAGCCCTTTAGGGCTTTACAGCATCTCTGAACCTTTTACGCTGACCCTTAACAGCACACTGATTCCTCTGGATCTGTGTTAGGCTTAACAAAAAGCGGCTCTGAGCGCATCTGGGCAGCATAAGCGTTTGCTGCAGTTGGCAGGGAAAAGAAATTGTACCGAGACAGAACCAAGATGCAGAAGGATGGAGACTTGTGTTAATCCAAGCACCTAAGTTAGAAAAGGAAAATAACATTTCATGTTAAATAGGAACCAACTTGTTTAATTTAAGGATGTGCTCTCCCTTTAGACAACATGCTACTAGCTCTATCCATTTCTAGAAGAGAGGCTCACCTGAACGTCAGCTACCTGCACTTATCCAGGGTCCCAAATGTTGTATACACACTATATTCATTAATAGCAATACACCTACATACAACTTCTGTCATGATAGCATTCTAAGTTGAAAGTTAACTGAATATATTTTCCATTTTCATAAATGTTATTCTTAATATCAGAATGGCAACTAGTAAAGGTAATTCCTCTCACTGATTCCACTGACCTTGGAGGTATTTAGTAGATCAGCAAGTTTTACTATTTTAAGCCACGTAATATTTTATTGAGCTACACAGGACTACATAAGCATATAGTGAACTGAATGGTGCTAATGTATACACACAAAAACTGACCCAGACAGATACTGTTGACAGTATACTCATACAGTCAAGTAATATCAATAAGTCCTGGAAACGACAAAGAGCCAAAATCATCGAGTTCCTTAATAAATTGACTTATAATCATTGTTTACATTTTAGTACCACTGCTATTTTAAAAGAAACACAGTTGGGTTTAGTATCTAACTATGTTGCGTTGAATCACATTCAAAACAACACATTTCTGACAATTTTGTAAGCTTGTGTGCTAAGGTTATCTTAGTTCCTGTTTTTTTTTATGCATGGTATAAAAAGGAGTGCTTTAAAATACCAAAAGAAATTCTCAAATGTTTAAGTTTTATATTCCTTTAAACCAGTGTTCTTAATTTTATCAGGAAGAAGTATACCCAAAAGCACTGCTTAATTCAAATTCAGTATATGATTCCTTGGGGTTTCACTTAAAGGAGTGAAAACTCACCGAGCAGCTTTCAGTTTTTCTATTTCTCTCACAAAGAGAAAGGGTCACTGAAAAAAAAAATTATCGCATTTTTTCTTCCCCACCTTGGCAGCCTCAGGAGATGGAAAGCAAGCCCTTGAGCCTGTCCAGGTATCCAACAGCACTTTTCATCCTGCAGTTTTCTTCTTAGTTCCCCCTTCTAACAGTGGATAAGGGCAAAGACTTTGTGCACGCAACTACAGTGACTTTGCGTTTGTGTTCCTTGGTTAAGGTACGTAAGGCTAATGGAAAGATAATCAACTTTCTATTTCTGTTGGACCCTTGACAAATGACTCCCAGCTTTTCCCACAATTTACTAGCTACTCCAGTTCATACCTAGTAGATGGTACACATGCTACAGGAAATGTTTTGAATCTTTTTCTTAGCCAGAAGACTTGGTTTTTAATCTTTCTGCAATAGTAACCATATTGCTCTGTAATGTGACAGTGCTGAGAAAGAAAACAAATTCCTGTTAGTGCTTGAGCATTTTGTGCTGAATTACATATAACAGTTTTCATTTTACTCACAGAAGGACTTGCTTGGGATAGGAAATAATACACCACAGGAGAAGTGAGTCTATAACAATTTTGGGGGTAGATATTCATGCAGTCCTTGATATGGGATGATGGCTGTATGGTCAGGTATCTCTGGCTACCAAAACGTTTGCTCTCATTTGACCTTCCATTTTATTAGGTCAATTCTTTAACTTTATTTTACAAGGTATTCAACTTTGGGTTCCCTCAATAATACCACCCCCAGTAGTTAATCCCGCTTAATGAGACAGGGAGACAAGATTTCTAGCTACATAGAAACCTTTCTCTTGAATTACGTGGTTAAGCTTCAGTTTGAGAGACAGGGACATCTTCACAGAGATGTCCATGTTTTATTCCATTCTCTTTAGTAATTTCAGAGGAATGGCCATTTTGAGTGTTAACAGATTCATAAAGAAATAGGTCATCCTTGCCTCAAACTTGATTACGCTTCAGGGAATCAGAAAAACAGGAATAAGAGTCATGTCTGGACAATTCTAAGCACATCTGCACATAACTTTGCACCAGGACTAACCTATAGGACATGTGGGTCTTATGGAGATATGTGTGTACAGGGCAGGATGTATATGACACACATCAGACAGGACTTAGCCCTGGATGGGGTTTGTGGTGAGTTTAGCCTTCAAGCAAAGTGCTCTACACAGTCCCAGTTTCTTAAATAGCAGCCCTTTTTATTCTTCCGCTGCTCTAGAAACCTTGTTCAACATCTATGCTGTCTGCTAGATTTTAGTTGTCTGGCAATTCTGAAGCTGCTTAAAATCAAGTACAAAACAATAAAATACGTATTGGTTTCATTCCTTTTTTTTTTTTTTTTCTCCCCTTTACCGCACTGGTCTGTATATAAATTGAATGTATCTTTCCTACTCTTTATCCCCACTGTGGCCACATGGTTGAGTTTAGGGTTGAGGTAATTTTACAAATGTTTTCAGCTCCAGTGTTAAAAATAAAATGGACCAACTTGGTCTTTTCAGCTCTCAGAGTTCAAAAGTGAGAATTATAGCCAGCTATGCTGGGAACCAGAGATTTGGTGAACTCTAAGCTTTTCTTCGGGCAGAGGAAGCTACACTCATGCTTGTCAAGGAGATTAACGAGAAATCTGATTGAGTCTGGAAGACTATTGCTGCAGTGGATTACAAGTTTGATCTTCTCATTTTTAAGGGATAAACAACCTCAAGGGCTAGGACACTGGCACAGAAAAGCTGATAATATCACTGGCTGTGAAGAAAAAGTGTGGCCATATGGCAGGCCCAATAAATGAAAGTAAATGAAAGTGAAGCAATCCATTCAATAAAAGTACGGTTATGTACTGTTTTACAAAATTGTTACTTTTATTTTTGTATTTTTAGATTGACATGTACTCTTTCTTCCACTCCTTTCTATCTTATTTATTCAGACTGCATACTCTTTGGGAAAGGTCAATCTAGTATTTAGGAGCATGCACTGGATCCTGGAGCTATCACACTGCAAATGTTTAAAATCAAGTCTTTGAATAATTAGATTAGGATAAACACAGGGATAATGATTTATAGCTGCTGGTGGAGTGTGGAATTTCTAAAACTGCATAGTGCACTACATAATAAGGAGGGAAATTCAGAAAAATTTAGCAGTTGACAAAAGAGATGTATCCTCTCGCTCTTTGATCTCAAGGACCACAAGAGTATTCAGAAAATACTTACCAAATACAAAATTTACATAAAAAATAGAGATGCTCAGAACTTGTCATTTCCCTCTAGACTGCATGCATCACTGTTTCGTAAACAGGCCATGTCCCTGTATATAAAACAAAAAAAACCCAACCAAACAACAAAAAAAAGAAAATTACTTAATAAAGCAGGATTTCAAAGTTCTTCTTTGCAACACTTAATTGTATTCAAAACCTATTGCAAGACAAATCATCATGTATATATTCTATTTATACTTATCAGCAAAAATAGGGCTACCTACCTACCCTAGAATAACACCCAAAAAGTAAATCACGGTAACACCCAAAAGCATTAACTTCAGTGATAGTACATCTGCACTAAATGATTCTTTCTCACTTCTCAGTGAATGCTTTGCTAGTAAGATCAAGAAAAGGATTCTGGTGGTTTATACTCTCTCCTAAAGCAAGATGATCACTGAATCAGATAAACTATTAATCTGTTTAAAGCTTGTTACTCCTATTTTGCCAAGGCTGAGATGCTTTGCAGCAAAAAGCAGCCAGGACACTTCCTGCCAAGAACCAGACGTCTCATGCATGTTTCATAAATATGTTTCTCTACTGAAAACACAAGGATTAAGCAAACACTAGTTCAGTTTGCAAAAGCTTCCACTAATGATTTTTCAATAACTCCAAAAGAAATCTTGGCTCTATTTAAATCAACAGTAAATTCTCATTGCATTCAGTATGTCCAAGATTTTACCTCTAATTTTTAGCCACAATACAAACCCTTTCAATTTTAAATGAGGGTAACAATAAGACATATAAGTGCACTGAATATGATGATGCCTATTTTTATTACACTGGTTAAACTTCTAAATCCCCAAATAGATGCCTTTTTACTATTAAGTAAAATCTCCTTAAAATTTGGACAGATAGATTAAACCAAGCTTATGCCTGCATTAAGTGTTCATAGTAAATATTAACTGAAAGAAGCCAAGATTTCATAATAAAGCTCTGCCATTTGTAAAATCGCCACAAACCGAAATGTTATGTGAAATAGATCGGTTCTCAAGGGAGCACCTTTTAAAGCAAGACGAAAGACATTTCAACAAAATAGCAATGCTGTATTTGAAAAAGTATTGATAAAGGGTCCTCCTTTACTTAGAAAATCATAAAATTTATGGAAGAATGGAGAAATAAATATAAAAACCAGCAAGGTTTGCTTTTCAAGCATGCTGGGATACCAACATGGAATATTAAAACACTCTTAAGAAATGGGCTCATTGCCTGGTGTGCATTATGAGCGTAATCACTATTGTAGCACCTCACACACCTGGGAACCCAGTGGAGAGAAGATAAAGAGGAATTTTCCTTTCCAGGCAGTAAAATGGTAAAAGAGCTGTTCACGAACAGCCACTGGGTGACTGCAGTAGCCTCGGCTGCTCTAATGATGCACAGATGTAAGTGCAGCTGGAAGGGCTAGGAGGTTTGGCGCAGCGCACCATGCAGTGGCCCGCTTCCAGCCCCGGAGACGCAGGGCTCAGCCCCAGAAATCCTGCCTGCTGCTTGCCCAACGTGACTGCTGCTCTTTTAAGAACGGCCGTCGCTGTATGGATTTGTCTGCAAAAGGACACACCACGCTCACGAAGGAGAGACGAGCGTATGCCATTTAAATGTCATGGGAGATGGAGCGCTCTGTAGTGGCTGCATGCATGTCACCACATTCATATGTAATCTATCACCTGAAGTGCAAATATTCAAAAATGTTGCTCGTGTGTGTACTATATCGATACCTAAGGTATGTATTATGTGTACATATATGTCCACACTTTAGTAGGAAGTATTTTATATTCACAGCTGTACAAAAATCACTTATTATTTATAATGTATTCTTCGTGTGCAAACACACACACACACACAAAGAAATCCCATGGCTTTTTTTTCTTCCAATCCAAAAAAGTCATAGAAACAGCCTAACTCCTCCAGTCTTGCCCTTTAAAATCATGAAGTATGTTCTACTCTGCATAAATTCACAAAGCAGAGGGCAGTGCTGCACAGCAATAATTGAGATAGCTCTTAGCAAGCTGGCTGGAGGCCGGCAGCCGTGTCCTTATGGCAGCACTAGGTAGCTCTGCTCGCCTGGGCAGACACAGTGTGCTGGGCTCGTGTGGATAGACTGCTACTAGTGGGAAAAAACAGGCTTGTCTGCCGAAAGTCGTACTGCTGTGGAGTACAGCATTGTGCTGAGTGGGTTTCCTTAAGGCTTAGGGCATACTTGAAAGTGAACCGTATGGATCCTGAACTGACAGCGTCAGCCAGAACATCCAAGCACACCTCTCACCAGAAATCAGAAGTTAATTTTTCTTCTCTGTTGGAAGTTGCATGTGCTAATTAGTCCTAAGAAAATTAATATAGTCAAGGTTGCTTAAAAAGAGCAAAGTTTATTTGGCTTAGGAAATAGAGATAAAAACAAATGGAGTTGAGTCAAAAGATTATGCAAAAACAACCTTGCTAAAGTTAAATACATTTGTATGCAGGTACAAAATATTAAATATAGAAAAGTCATCTCGGACACCTCAGATTGGTAAAGTGGTTTTTGTGAATCATCTCTATGCAACTGAAAATCCAGTTTTAAAGGGCAATTTTGGTCTCAAGCAAGGCAATCACAAAACTCCATTTGACTACAGTGGCATGAAAATTTCATCCCAGATATTTCTGTGCTTCTTCCTTCCTCCCTGACCCTAAAATACTCAATAGGCTCTTAATACAAAGCCTGCTGTAGCTGATGGGGAACTCTCCTTTAATTTCAACAAGTTTTGCATCAGTCCTTGTACAATATTACACAACACTGGTTAGAAGCAGGTCACGTTGTATACCTCACTTCTGAATCTACAAAGATATCATGTCACTATTTGGTATTAACAATACCAAATACAAATACCTTTGTGTTCTTTACAGATACACTTTTAAGTCAAGTATATTTTTATTATATTCTTCATGTATGTGGTGCTAACTTTTTTTTTATTTTAAGATACCAAATCACATACTCATACAATCTTCAAAAAGCTAATAATCTTCCAGCTATTTAATGTATAGTGAGTTTCTCTTTTCAGACATCGTCGTGGCCAGGCCATGATACCCCTTCTTCTTCAGAGAGGTCGGGCTTCCACCAATGATCCTCAGTTTGTTGGTAGATATTTTTGTATCAAGGCACTTTTCTATTGCAAGTTCTACAAAGTTTTATTTGGATCATTTAACTTTCCTGCTTACTCGGAAAGCTGGTGTAACAGCTGTAATGAGATGTTGATGGGAAAAGGTGTGATTTCTTTTTAACACAAAAGTAGCCACTGATTCTAGCACGTCAGGAAATAGCATAGCGTAACAAAAGGAAAGCTCCTGACAAGCAGAAGCTACATGAGTGAAGAGGATTTCTCAGGCTAGTAAGCAGAAAGCCTGGCTATCTAGCGGAGGAAAAGATGAAAGAATAAAGACTGAAGACAAGAAGAATGGAGACCTTAGGCAACATATCTCTATACATTTATATACTGCTGTCACTGAGCTTTTTTTCATTTTCAATAAATGCAACATACAAACAAACAAAAAATCCATCCAATTTTCTATGTCAAAATTCATGTACAAAATAATTTCCCTGTGACAATAATTTTTAATGGAGGAATTCATTACGCTTGCACTGCACATTTTACAGCCTCTTCTTTCCTATGCCTGAGTGAGTAGGCCACTTGTTTCTGTCTCTCCATTCTCCTTGCTTTGGATGTAACAAATCTTTCTTTCTGGGGTCTCAAAAAGCTCATTCTTCTTTCCTGTAAAAGCTCTCTGTAATGATGGAGAAACACAGCAAAATACATCCAAGTAGAATTTCATATACACTCCTGGACTGTTTATTTTGCGTTTGATGTGCACACAGGTAGATAATGGAATATTAAGATTCATCCAGAAGAGCTCCGCTGTTTCTGAAGCGTCCTGTTTAAGCTCCGTGAGCCTAGGAATGCAGCTACGTGACTCATCTGACTGCTGGGGCAAGCAATGAGGCTTCAGGATTAGGAGGTCTATTGCTATGTACTACATAAATCACATCTACCTGCCTGACCACTGCACACTGTGCTCCGTGGTAGAAATATTTTTTTGGCAAGATGCTCTAAATTTGAGGATCACGTTTTAATTTTGTCTGTTGTTCTCTATTAATTATCAGCTCACGCTCAGGTTATTAAAACGTAGAATCTGTAAAAACTCGATTCATCTTTACTCCAACTACCAGGCCAGCTGTGAAAGCTGTGAGTTGATACTCATTATCAGCTCACGCTCAGGTTATTAAAAGTAGAATCTGTAAAAACTCGACTCATCTTTACTCCAGCTACCAGGCCAGCTGTGAAAGCTGTGAGTTGATATGGGAAACAGGTAAGGGTTGAGTCATTGTTTTTATCCTCACCGTTTAAATATTGCATGGCAGTCTAGATCACTTTCAAACACATGGCTGTTGTAGCCTGGGCCATTAGTCAACTCCTAACCTTATTCCCCTCTGCCAGGGATTGATAAAGCAGACAATTGCCAGGGCCCCAGATAAAGAGCAGGCCAGGTGGTGGTTCTTCACTACCTGTCCATCCATCCATGCAAGAAGAGTTCTTTCATATTTTGACGTTGTGCCACCAGCATAAAACAGCTCCTGGAAATTTTGCCCCTCCTTGTTTTGGGGAGAGAGATATTCAACTGCTAACTTTGTTACGCTGTATTACAGAAATAGGGACAGGGTCCCTTCTCCGATGCTGCATAACAATTTGCTGAACAACTCTTTCCAATGAAGCAGACATTTAATTTTCATACATAAAACCAAAATTAGATTTAAGATGGAAGATCTTCTGAAACCCTTTTCCTGTTTAATAGTGTAACACAACTTTTGTTTGGGTACAATAACATAGGGTGAGATACAAAATGCTACAATCTTAAACTAATATAAACAGTTACTGACACTGAAATCATTAAGAGAAAGTATATCAAATTAAAATACATATGGTTCAGACATGATTCATATATACATTTCACATTATTTGAATGTTTTAGAAATAAGTTAAAGAATGCCATTATGAGGCTAAGTAGAAAGAAAGAATGCTATTTTCAAAATTAACCATAAACTTGTTTTTATTTTTATTTCACACAATTGCACAAATACAAACTTGTCATTAGTAGTCTGAATTCAGAGCAGGGTGCACCAGACCTTCTTCTGCAGTTATTCTGCTACTGCTTTTCTATTTTGCGTAATACTTTAAACCCATTGGAATATCATGCTTCTGTTTTCACTCTCAGCTTAATTCTCACTGCATCCTAACAGGCCCAGCAGTCCTGATATGTGTAATGAACAACTTCTGCGTGTGTCAAATGCACATAGAAATTGATGGACATAAACAGAGAAAGCTCTGGCACTAAACCCAAGAACTTGCTATAACTGATGTAAAAACTGATGCAGCTCCATCTGCCTATTACATCACATGTATATTACTCTTTTTTTTCTGGAATAATTCCTGAATTTTCCAGGGCTTTTACAAACGGGAGGGAGAGAGAGGATTTGCACGTGCAGAAAACTGCTTCAGTGATCCCTGGTCATTTT
>NW_009258383.1:6965505-6974217 GCF_000687185.1 Egretta garzetta
AAATCTGTTTGACACATCATGAAGATAAGAACGACATCTGAAGCAAATTATCCCCTTAACACTCTGTCAAAATCCCATAGACTGTCATGAGATGTAAGTGGTACTAGAGTAGGAAGTTTGAAACTGGGATGGAATAGCATTTTCTTCCTGTTGATAATGAGTTCTGCTATTTTCTTACTCTCAGTCTAGCAAAAAAAAAGGGAAAAAGAAAAAATGTTATCAGCACTGAGGAAATCTTATTAGATTCAACCCTATTTTTAAACAGCTAGGACCAAAATCTTCATTCAGACACACTGGTGCCACCCCATTAAATTCCAGCAGTGCCACCACTGGTAGAGAAAGAATGGCACTCAGATTTTTCACCATTAAGTAATCTGTTTTCATTACCTTCTCAGCAGTTTGTTTCATTTGCCTGCAGTAAGGAAACTAAAATTAGAAGACATTTCATGTTCATAGTTAGTTTGCTTCCAATGTGAAAAAAACAAGTCTATAAATTTGTCTATTGGGTTATGCCTCGCGCAGTTCTACTAAAGTTGTCTTTACATTATAGTGATGAACTGTAAATGGCATAGTGCATTATTTTGTCCAAAGTAATTCAAATTAATGACCCTAGAAATACTATTTGAGGTGTCTAAGTTATAAAGCATTGCCAACAGTCATGAATATTACCAGTAGAATTTCTATTCTCCTTTGTAATGCATGCATTGCTATGTGTTAATAAACTATTTTATGATCATCTTCAGAACTTGCTGCCTCTTGCAGGAGTTCCACATGCCAGTCTTGTATCAGTGCTAGTAACAAATGAATATCAGGTAAATGCTGATAGCAAACTATCAAGTTTGAACGCACTGTTCTTGCCTTGACTTGCATACTTAAGTTCTCATCTCACGTTACCTAAAGTAATACTGATTCTGACCGAACAGAAAATAGAAAAAAAATACTGAGCGAGTCAAAGTGTGGAGATCTCATAGGCTCTTCAGCTGGTAACTGTGAGAATAATGTTAGCTTAGAAAGTCTAAAGATTACTTTTCAGTTTTATTTATATGAAACTTTGAAAAAGGAGAAAAAGAAAAAATCCTAGAATACTTTTCTGGTTTAGATAAATGTTATTCTGCATGCTAGATTTGCAAATAGATTTGCTTCTCAAGAATGGAAAGGGTTTGTATTTTCTTGCATCGTACTGGCTCATGTCTTTCGTACTAAGAAAGTGTTAAGCCTTACCGACCATAGATAATAATGTTTTGAAATGATGAAAAAAAACCCCGAAGTTCATCCAAGCCGGATGGCACCAGAATTAACACACATTTGGGAAGCATGCCATTATGGTGGTATCCAGAGACAGTCTTAAGAAGCTTAGAGATCAGAGGAGGAGATGAAATTATTTGAGCTTCATAGGAACTTCTCATGACTAAATACTGATGCCAAGACCACTTCTAAGGAAAAGTGGATGGATCATGAAATCATGAAAGCATGAAGTCAACCAACTTCTGGATTTCAAAAGAGAGGACTGAAGAGATAGCTTTTCTATGAAGAAATATAAAAAAACTACTGTGGCAGTGATCCAAGAAAACACCTGTTTTTTTAAGTTCTCATAGACCTGCTGTGCTTTACTTTGTCCTGGAGGAAGGGTTTTCTAGCTCATAGTATAGCTGTCATAGTAAGGCTGGCCAATGAGTAGACCTTGTGTGCACTTGCACCTATCTATTTTTTTTCAATAACTCATATTCTGTTCTAAATGCCTTTTTAAAATTCCTGTAAAATTCCTTTTCAACCTTTCTTTCTGACAAAGTATTACAGTCCAATCAGCATTAAACATACATTTGCTTAGTTTTAAAGGTCATTCAGTAGTCACACACCAAACTATCTTTAAAGGTAAAGCAGAGCTTGGAAACAGATATGAAATGTTTTTCCTTGGGTGGCATTTGGCTAGAAATCCTATGCAAAATTTAAATTATTCTTTTAATATCAGGCACAACCTTCTAATTTCTCGGTGGCAGTCAGATATTTTGTACTCATGAGGATCTTTCCTTACTGCAGGCAAATAACATAAATCCTACTTACAGACTGTACTAAAAATACAACCAAAGGAATTACATGACAACCTGCTGCATGGAGCTGCCAAAACTATGGAAACCCGCAGTTGTTTCTATCCTAGGTGGGCAGAATTAATTCCAGATTTGATCACCCTGCTGCATATCAGGATCACTGATAAGGAGGCGCAGAATCACCGCGTTAACAGAAACCCGACCGTGGCAGGCACAGTGCTGTATTGTAAGAATAACAGTCGAATCTCCTGCACGTGGCTCATTAACGAGACACGCAGGCCAGGCCTACGCTGATCATTCAGAAAAAATCTGCCACAAACTGGAATGCAGCAGCTGTATCCATCTTAGTCGAAACATAAGGCAGCAGTCCCTTTCAGATAACACATGACATCTGCTTAAGCAAAATTACATGCCATGGTGTAACGAAGGAACTTGGTTTTTTTCTGTTTATGATGAGATTTAGTTGTTTCATAAAAGTTAACAGCCACAGATGAACATTAGAAGTTAGAATCCTAAAAATCCAAACTGCGATCTTTTTTTCATGCTGTCTTCAGGGAATACCATCTTTGACTTCATGAAGAAGAAAGAGGTAGAAGATGTCTTTAAAGAAGCAGCTTTAAAGGTAGAAGCTTTAAAGAAAATGGTTGAATATTTTAATATGGATAGAATATTGCCAAGCTGTGAAAACAGTTCTTTTTCAGAAACAGTACATTACAAAAATGCAAAGAAAGGTACTGGATACTGATAGACTGCTCCCAAGCAGTTATAAACTAGGGCCAAACACATGCTTTGGTTTTACATGGAATAACTGGTTCCTCTGTTCCCTAAGGAAAACTCGCAGTAGAAAAAGGTGAGCAGGAATTTAAGTCCGTGCAGGACTGGGATTTTAAGAGTAAAAACAATATACAAAATAACAAAAAAAGGAAACAGGGACTAACAAAGTGCACTTGTATGTTTACAAAAAAACCCCATAAACCCCCCGAAGTTACTGAGGAAATAGTAACAGACCGCAGAACTGAATTACTAGGGTAGATCTATCAACCCATAAGCTAATTATGTAATACCAAAAATTGTGAAACGTTACTTTTAGGCATTTGAAGAACATACATGGTCATAGTGCCAATGGAGTTGGCAAATTTCAATGCTTCTATGTCCCAAAGCTGAAGATTTAAGCAGGTGCTTAATTTCTGCTCACAGAATATTTTAAGACAGACTTACAGAACGTAGTGTGGCCTGAAGTCTCTACAAAGTGTGAGGGTTCAACAGTAAGAAAAACATCTGCAATGAGAAATTAGTCCCATGGAGCCAGAAAATAGCATGAAAATAATGTGTTATTGGCTGAGGAGAATTTCTGAGCCACAGAAAATATGCAGCATTCTTCATGTGACTCAGTTTCTTTTTGGAAATTGTGTAACATTTTTCAATTACTGAATATTTCAAGCATTAAAGATTGAGGAAGAAACAAAATTCTTAGTTTTAAGTTTAGCAGGCAATGGTGACTATTGTCTGTTACCATTTAAAATAGGACAGAAGCATAGCCCCAAAAGAAATAGGAGCAAGTGTCCCCTCAGGGTAACGGCCTTCAGAACAAACTTGAGACTTAAAGTTCTGTGTATTTCCAGCAGCAAGAACGCTGCTATGAGGAAAGAGGAGGTAGCATTGAATGAATTGCCTTTTTGTTTTCTAGGCAATGTGTATTTGAAGCTTTAAACATCTTAAATACTTGTTAAATATATTTTGAAATATGTCAAGGGCAGACTAAGTGCCTTCATTAAGAAAAACATGAGTCCATACCCTCTTCAGCTCTGACCTTGTCTCACCTTACTAAGGATCAGGTTTACTTCCTGGGTATTGATCCTCCTTGATGGCCTGAGAAACGATCTGCATTTGGAGACCCTGGTAATGTCAAAGCAAAATCCAAAAGGACGACAAACTAGTAAGTTATAGGAGCACTTCCCATTTTTACACGTGACATACTTTTCAAACTGAAGAATGAAAAGTGTTGCAACAGAATGTTCTACTTCCTAAAAATATTTGTATTCAGACAGCAACCACAGTCCCCAAGGACGCTAACAGACTTTGCCCACTGCTGTAAACATCATCTCTGTCGTAACACTTATTTTCTTCTTCAGAATCTATGAGAGCTTCTCAAATAAGCAAGTGAAAACTGCGAGTAAATCCACCATTTTGGTATATAATGAAGAGAACCTGAACTGCTACCAAATAAACCACATCAAATTGATCTGTAAGGTTTTTCCATATAAAGCATGAAGTCTTTGCAAATATTTGTTATTTGGCGGTCAATTACCACAGAAGAGTTTTTCTTCTCCAGTAAAAGTTCTTGCTGCTCAGTTTCTTTGAATCCATCACTATTTATAACAGCAGCTATGGTTAGCTACATTCTCAGAGGTTGCTTTAAGTGGACTGAAATATATCACAATAGGAACAGCTGTACTCTGTCAGATAGTCCAGAATTATATCCCTTATCCAGGGTAAAACCAGATGTTCACAGAAAATCACAAAGAACCTACCATAAGTTACGAACCGGCAAATATTTTTTTTGTTTTCCCATAGCAAGACTCAGCCAAGTAAGGGTCAACAGGCACAAACTGAAACGCAAGAAGTTCCATCTGAATATGAGCAAAAATTTCTCTGATGGTGATGGAGCACTGGAACAGGCTGCCCAGAGAGGTTGTAGTCTCCCCTGGAGACAGTCAAAGCTCCTCTGGATGCAATCCTGCGCAACCCGCTCTAGGTGAACCTGCTTTAGCAGGTGGGTTGGACTAGATGATATCCAGAGGTCCCTTCCAACCCCAGCCATTCTGCAAAGTACTGAAGTACGAGAATTTGCCCTTGCTGAAAGATATTTTTGATCTTACATGAAAATCTAGTTATTTCTCAAATCCTGTATCATTTTGTTCACTGCATGCTTCCCTTCCTTAAAAGCGTGATCCACAGGAAACCTTAAGTATGTTCCTAGAATTTTATTTTTAAAATATTTAAGATTGTCTCCTTTTTTATTAATAAACTTCTTATGACTTTAAAAAAAAAAAAAAAAAAGAAAGAAAAGAAATGAATCTGTTTTCAGAGAGCTTGGCCTTTTTTTTCCCCCCCTCCTTCTCTCCAGCAACATATGGCAACATCTGTTGCCTCCCTGTCAGACAATGACTTGTTAGCATTGACTCCTCAGCTACCAAAACTCCTTAAAGCGGCAAGTAGAAAAATTTGGGTGCGATTAAAAAAATATATATATATATACACACACACATATAAATACATGCTTTCAAGTTCTTACAGTTTGGCATATTGCATGAACATGCCATTAGATCTCTAAAGTCAACAGACTGAGTATATAAAGGGACAACTTTGCTTTCTTGTTGAGGTAAGACGAATCAACTTTTGCTTACTATTTGACCGTTGATACAACAAACTGTTAATAGGATACTCTCATTTTGCAGAATTAGAGTAAAGAGTAGACACTTCAAGTTTCAGACATTTATTAAGCCTCACGAAAACACTTTCAAACACATGACCAAGTGCAGCGTGAGGCAAGTTTGATTTCCTGGATGATTAAGCATGACAATTGTGCGGACGGCTTCCGGAAGACCTTTCTGTGCAGCTTATGGAGATGAGTGTGTTGTTCAGAAGTCAGGACGATCCTTCTTCAGTCTACTGTAGTCTACATTAACAGAGTAGAACTAGGAAAGAGGGGAAAAAAATGAGTAAGAAGCTCAACTACCAACTTTTCACGGTATTTACTAAAAAACACGCATCACTTGAACTCATGTCAGGAAACTGAAATCATAGATGAGTGTGTACACTAGACAATAATAAATAAATAACTACTTTGAAGAGCAGCAACTTTTTAATATTCATTCTGCATACAGTATTAGAAGCTCTGCACTTAAAATGTGGCAGTGCTCATACCTACAACTAGAGAAACCCCACAGTATCTCTTCTTTAATCCCCAGAATTAAGAGTCCATTCACAGGAAGTTCTTACAGTACCGCTGAGTTTATCCTTTATGCCCCAAATCTGTGTGCTCCTGTATACCAAAGGCAACACCTAGCTTGCCAAGTGGCACAAGGCATGGTATATGTGAGCAGATAGTGTCACAAGGGAACATTTAGAGCAGTGCTGCAAAAGCACTGGTTTTAAGTAGCTGCATCTAGAACTGCAAGGTACGACAAGGAAAAAGGAAAGTAAGAACAGATCCTTTCACACTCTCAGTTTATATTAATAAAGTTGGATCCCATTACAAACAATTCAAAATAGCCCAAAGTCACTGAGGACAATGAATTTACAGATTAAAAGCATATTTTGGCATCCGAGCCTGATTTGACACCAAGCATCTGATGCTATAGTTTTTCTTTATAAAAAAAAAAAAGAAATATTTATCTATTAGCTTGATTATTTTTAGTTATGCCCAAATTTCACTTTTTTTTTTTTTTTAACTCCCTCGGAGAAAACAAAACAGCCTACAGCACATTCAAATTACAGCTTTCTGTGGAACTCCTACAGCAATGATTGGGTCTTCAATTCTTTGGGAAGATTGGAGAAGCTGACAAAAAGAAGTTTACAAAAGAAAAATGATTTCATCAAAAGCTAAAAGTTGTTATATCAGAGCTTTTTACTAAACAGTCACCCTCAATTTAGGGTATCTGCCTTTCTGTTTCCCACAGTGCAGATTTGGAAAAAAAATCCCCAACGATACATGCTCCCAAATATGGTAAACCCTGAGGTTGTGTTTGCACGCTAAGACAGAAGGGGAATGCTACACAAGGCATGCACTCTTTAAAAGAATTTGTGCTGCGCACTATGTTGAATTTGCCTCTTTTAGATATTTCAGAAACAGCAACATTCCAGAGCAGCAATGAAAATAAAGTATTATGTTCTTCCTGGACCTTTAAGGGAACCGCAACATATTTTATTTTGGTGTGGGGGGGAGGGTTTGTTTGCTTATTTCAATGATTTGAATAGTAAAATATGGTACTGAACAGATACTAGCTTTGAAAACACAGTAGGTTTGCTTTTTTAGGAGCATGAGGATAATCTTAAAATATTCTTAACAGGAATCTACTAAAATACCACTTAAATAAAACATGATAAACCCATGATTTCCGTAAACTACCAAATGTTTTACATATCTTTGCCTGCTTTCTCATTAGTTCAGTGTGGTAACTTGAGCATTACTTTAAAGAACACTTCTATTGCATCCAGTTATTTACAACTGTTTTGTTTTCAACAATCAGCTGTAGAGCTGGATTAGTGTTTAACACTGACCTTTCCCTGCTTTGCTTCTCATGAGTAAAGGCCAACAGTTTAGAGCTTAGAAAGCTTTAGTTCAGAAGTTACAAGATTTTGTCCTTCTCCCTATAGTTTATTTCTGAGTATTATGAGCTAGTATACTCTTCCTCTCACATGTAATTCCTCTTTTTCTTACAGTGCAATATATATGACTGCTTCTGTACAGACTCCTTTCACCCCATTATCAACCAACCCTAGGGAAGTTTTACATCTCAAACACAGGTCTCTGCTCTGAGTTCTAGCGACAAACAAATGTTGCACAGCAGAGGAAATACATCACTCATTCAGCTATTTTCAAATATATTCAATCATTGTAAAGCAATAGGCTACATCTTTGGTATTATGTTTCCTAAAAATCTGTGGTTTTCATTTTACCTTGTACTGGTCACTAGGAGACAGTTTGTTCCAAGGTTCTGGATTATTTTTCTTGTCCCAGCTATTGACAGAAATGCAAGACATGAGAATGTATTAAGAGAATCGCACTACCTTCAAAATAAATGAAATTTGTACGCATACTGTGGTTATTAATCCATGGGGAGTCACTCATCCAAATAAGCTTCCACAGAAAAAGATGCGGTCCTTTGGCAGCGGTACAGTCATATGGTAAACCATTCTCCAAATCAAAGAAATCTCCACACACTTAGTGCCAGTGATACTGAAGCAAGACATTAAGGCCTCCAGAAACATAAGGACCAAGGCAGCGAAGCTTACTTTAACACATGCAGCAAGAGGACTGGGCGCTGTGAATTATTTTATACGTACCAGACATCAGGGTTGAACACTGCCAAGCGCATGAGATACAGGGCTGCGCCAACACCTCCAGATCCAATGATCAAAAACAGAGGGATCAACTAGAACAACAACAAAATTAAATGTCATACCACAATATAACAAAATAGTATTACTACATAGCACTTCTGACTACTGCAATAACAAACCAAAGAACAACCTCACAAGCATTTTGAGCCTAACCCGCACGGCCCTCTAAAATCCTGACATAAGCTCCCTGTGTGCAGGACACCCCTGGGGTCAGAGAGGAACTAACAGGTATGAAGAGGCAGTCATGAAAAAAAAAAGAATTATTGTTACCTGCAGAACAACCAAACCTCCCCTAACAGCACGTTACTGAGAAACAAACATCAATCCCTCCACTGCCCAAACCAGCCCCTACAACCCCTACCCCCGAAGCAGGAAAATGGGAGCGGGGGGTGCAGGGAAGGGGATGAGCAGGAGAACGCAGGAGCTCCCTTGAGCCTTGCTGCTGCGGCACAAGAACGGCCCACAAAGGGAAAAGGGGCCCGGACCTCGCCTCGCCCATCAGCCCTGGCTACCCACACGCCGTCAACCCCGGGCCACCCGA